>NC_056741.1:1826588212-1826660712 GCF_019279795.1 Protopterus annectens
TTGTCTCCTCTATCCTCTCTCAGTCTCTCTCTCTCTGGCTCTGTATTTTCAACCACTTGTTTTTAATTCCCTTGAACTCTCATTATAAGTTGTCCTCTAGTTGGTGTTCTTCTTTCATCTCCTCCCATGTTTTAATTCTTCTCGTTGATGTTAGTTGGGTCTAATATCTTACCTTCTCTTGTCTTCTTCTCCACCTCCATGTTAAATTTACATAGTTCCTGTCCTACAGCCTTCCTTCTATTGTAAGAATTCTTTGTTACCATGCCTCCCTCTTGTCCTGTCCATAAATTTTGAAACACTTTTTGCTCTTCTTTTGACCATTGCAGCTCTAATTTTGAGCATGGGAATTCTGTCAACACATTTTTAATATCACTCCCTTCTCATAGACTCTTTCCCTCACTCTACCATCTCTTTTAAAATTGCTTTATAATCACTATCTATCATCCTCATAATACTTGCCAGTTGACAGGCTTGCAGGATGTCATTTAAGTCTCTTCCTGCTCCCTTCTATTCATTACTTCAGTAACCGATTCCCATGCCACCCTAGAATTTCCTGCTTCCCATATAAAGTCCCTACACAACTGTTGTACTTTTTTTCAGCAATCCTGTCTCAGGGAGCTTCCAAAATTCCTGACTTGGATATGTAAATTGTGGTATGACACATATCAGCAAAAGTTGTATCTTTTAGTCTAAATCTAGCATTAACATTTTTGATCTTGTTAATTGCTCTTTAACCTTTAAGTACACCTTGTCATAAGTGCTCTTTAATGTCTCTTCTACTGTTTCCACTAACTTTATCCTTAGGTTATCTCCTTCTCCCACATATTATTTTGCAGTCCCTCTTCCTCTTTTTCACCTATTTTTATTGCTTTGGTGTTTTCTAGATTAATTTTGTATCCTAACTTCTGTAAAAATTCTCTAAGTTTTGACCAAATATTCCCCAAATCCTCTCTGTAATTCCCCAGTTATTAATACATCTTCTGCATATGGCGTAATCTACTTTTCTACCTCACTCCATCTATACCCTTTTAAGTCTGACTTTCTTATTGCCTCTACTAATGGCTCTCTGTAAATTGCAAATAAGAGTGGTGACCAGGGAGACCCTTGCCTTGCCTTGTCCCTCTTTCTAACCAATTTGATCTGACAAGCTCACCCTTAACTTTATCCTTGCTTTCGATCTTTCGTATACTGATTAGATCATTGTGGTCCAACTTTCTGGAAATTCCATTCCCCTAGTCATCTCAAATAAATATCGCCACTCCACTTTATCAGATACTTTCTCTGCTTCTAATGAGATTAGGGTAAATCATTTTCTTTTTCTCCTGCACATCTTGCATTAATAGGAGTCTCCTAATGAGGTGGTCCACTGTCCCCCCCCCAACAAAGCCTGTTTGGTCTGTATGTATTATCTTTGGTAGCACCCCCCCCCCATCAGCTTCTATTTGCATAAAGCATTTGTAGTCAGGATTTAATATTGATATCGGGCAATATGATACTGCTGAATGGGGCCTTTCCCTTCTTTATATGTTACAGTTATAACTGCATCTTTCCATGATGTAGGCACCTCACTTCCTTTCATGATGTTATTAAATAGTAACACCAACCTATGTGCTCAGCTCCTCATTTTCCAACTACCAGACCTTAATAGATACTCCATCCCTCTCTGTGTATTTTCCCTTCACCATTTTACCCAGTGTGCTCTTATCACTTCCTCTCTAGTAATCTGATGCCTCAGTTTACCCTCATCCTCCTCTCTCGTCCTTTTCAGTTCCAGCTAGGAATGTTTCCTCTTGTCCTCTCCTCTTTGTGCTCACCCCTCCTCTTCTTTTCTGTATAGCCCTTAATAGAATTCTCCAAAGCACTCTAATATTTCCCCTAGTTTCCGCCCTATCTTCCTGTCCCTTACTATACTAAGTTTAAAAATCCCCCTTTACAGCTCCAGTTGGCTTAACCTAACTGCCAGCTCTCTTATTGCTTTGAGATTCGCAGAGAAAAATTCTCTTCCGCAGTATTCTTTTGTCCCAGATCCTCTCATCCTCCCATTGCTGAATGTTCTGTTTAATTTATTTTCACTATCTTTTATTCTGTGATTACCTTCACCCCTTTCTGTTAGGATTTCTGTCAACAATTCCCTAAGCTGAGAACTTATTTTCCTTTTGAAGCTCCCCCTTTCGTTCTTTTGTCTGTCTTCTTATCAATGGGTTCTTTCTGTCCCACATCTCCCTTCTCTCTCCTATTTGCCCTCTCCGATTGTTTCTTGAATGATTTGCTCTGTTTTTCCTCTATTTCCATTCCAAGCAAGACAGCTTGAAGTCTCCAGTGTGTGTGTTTCCATGTTTGTTTGCTTCTCAGTCCCAATCTGTACCCAGTCATTGTATGATCTGATACCATAAGCGGCTGTGTGTTGTATTCCTTTAACAAAAACTCTTTCCATCTTGATTCCCACTTAACTGTATACATATTTACATACTATGCTCCCTTTTTCAGAATTTTCCATTCTCTAGTTTGCTCAGCCTGGTGTCCTGTGTCATTAGCATGGCAGTGCATAAATTGTTTTAAGGTTGTTTGTTTTCCCCATTTGTATTTTATTCCCTATTTACATTCTTCCCTCCATCCTGCTTCTCTTCATGTCAGTATCCCTGACTTTATCTTCCCTTTTTCTGTCTTCATTTGCATTGCATATGCTTGTTAGCCAGCCATATCTCTGATTTTCTTCTATCTTTTACCTGCATTGCCATCATTTTTATTTTACACTTCCCACTACCCATCCTGCATGTGTGTATGTTTTTCCACTATTACTTATCCTTTTATTAGTTTATTTGGTTTTCAATTTATTTCTTCATTCCCTCCTTCCAGTTGGCCTTCGCATGTTTTATTAGTTCCCCCCTTGCATTTTTGGTCTCCAGATGACCTGGTTAAATATTTTATATCTCAAACACAGTACTATTTAAATTTACCTCAATATTTATTTCCCCTAATGCACTTATCACACTCCTTATCCAACAAATTTCCCTACCACAAGGTGTCTCCCATCTTTACCTTTCCTAACTTTTTGTTATAGTTGTATTGCGGGGGTGGGGGGGTGGGGGATTGTACATTTGGGTTTATGAACTTGAGCCTTAGGTAGAGTAACTTCCTATTTCCCCTTCTCTTGTTGAAGGCTTCTTATCTTCCTTTCCTATGGGTTGTTTTTTCTTGTCCCTGCTGTTAACCTACACCTCCACTCCCAATGTCTAATGTACAACTTCTCTAGCCTCCATTTTTCTTCATCTGCATACATTCCCACATTCGTTATTTTCATCATACTCCACCGCCTTTGTCAGACAGTCTACTCTCATTATTTTGTATGCATGTAACCAGTCTATTCATTTTCTTTTTCCATCCTTTCCCTACCCATTATAGATTTTTTCAAACCTCGTATCCTCTGCTTTACTTTCACATATTGTTTCTAAACATTGTGTGGGGTCTCTTCTGGTGCAAGTATTGCCTAACTATTTACTATACTTCTTTGTTTAAAGAAAGGAAGAAAATAATTTGCATGTAATGTCTCAAATTTATACATCATTCTCTGGAGGTTGTACACTGTCATTCTAAGTATTCAGACCCTGTTCCATTGCATGTCTCATGTTCATGTCTGTGACCACATATCAGGCTTCATTCATCCTCTTAACCTTCCCTGACAGTGAATTTATTTTCAGTCTTGAACGCTTTCTGATATGCAGTCTTCTCAGCTCTTGCTTTGTCCAAGGTTATCACTTTCTGTTTTATAACCATAAATGAGCTCCACCTCAATCACAATCATATTTGCAATTACTTAATTATTTGTAACCACTCATGTACTTTTCGCCCACCTTATCCACAATTTTTCCAACCTTAGGTATCTCCCATCTTTATCTGTCATGGGTTTTTCATGTGTTGTATTAGGGTATGGTTTGAGTGTTAACGTTTATACTCCTGCTCCTGCACTACTGTAACTCCCTAATTTCTACTATGGCTTCTTAATTCCCTTTCCTGATAATCTTTCTTTCTGTCCCTACTGTTAACATATGCCTTCCCTCCTGGTATATTACATATGTTTTCTTAGCCTCCATTTTTTCTTGTCTGTGTACATTCCCACCTTTGCATTTTAGGCATACTCCTTCTCCCTTTGTCAGACACTCCATACTCACTTTTTAAATGAGAGTATCAGATTTATTCATTGACTTAACGTAACCCCTCCTGTTAGTTGAAATATATCATCAGTCATTCTCTATCCCTCCCATCTGCCTCCTGCATTTCCTGACCCTAAATAATTTAACCCTGCCTCTGTTGTGTTAAACTCCTCTGTACCCCCCTAATCATTGAAGTGGTTCTTTCTGTTACGTACAGTAGCTATTTGCTATACTCGTTTGTAAAAGAAAAAAGTACTTTTCAAGTATTGGCTCTAATATATACATTGTTCTGTAGGAAATATATGCCATCTCTCTCACAACAACCCCTGTTTCCTTTTGTGACTGTCTTGCTTGTATGAGAATGTCAGTGTTCAAACTGCATTCACCCTCTTAATCCCCGGTAAGAGTGAATTTATTTTGTTACATACCTTCTCTGTCCCCTTTTCTTTTTCCCATTTTTGTGATAATTTTCCCCTTTTTATAACCATTTTAAATCTGTTTGAAACTACTGGCATCATTTGTTGTGGGGAAGGAAGTACTTAGTGTCTGTCCCTACAAAGAAAAATTACACATAACAAGTTGTGCTGTTTCTGTGTCCTCTTTCATTCCTTTTCTCCAGCTGTGCATTTCTTGCTGTTGTTCTGGTTTTCACTTATGAAAAGTCACTCACCAGAGTAATACCTGTCCTTAGGTCCATCTATTTATTGCTGTCTTTCACCCCCTTTTTCCTTGCCTCCTTTATTAATTCCACCCACTTCTTTAGTCACTGCAGTTTCATAAACAGTATAAATATGCCTCCCTGCTAACCTTTCAGTCTGATATCATCCACCACATGGTCTGCATTCCTCTGTCCTCCTCCTTTCTCCTTGCTGCTGCAATGGTTTGCTAGCTTTAACACAGAATTTCTAAGTACCTCTGGGTCTGGGAAGGTTTTTACTATTCCATGCAAGAATACCCTGAGCATTGTGGGGTAGAGAATTCTCTATCTGATCCCTTTTTCTTTACATAGTTTAATTACTGGTTTGAATGCATTTCACCTGCTTCTTATCTCACAGAAGAAATCTTGGTCTGTAGGAATACTCTTTTTCTCAATTTACCTCCAGCTTTCCTCTTTGCTTCCATGCCTCATTAAGTACCCTTTTTCTAAGATTATAGGTTCATAGGTGTGTACTAGGCTAATGGCCCTGGAGCCTTTACATGCCTAGCCCATAGGATTACCCTGACATCTTGCCACCCAACCTTAGTTCCTAGTGTCTCTGCGAAGTAGAGCCACTGGAGTGATTCCTGGGGTGAATATTCTGTTTCCCATCCACTCATCAAGATTTCTCTTGGAGGGCCAGTGAGGTGCTCTGTTTGACATGTATGGTAAGTCTATTCCATAGCATAGGGAGTCTCTGGATTATGAACCTGTCCCTCCATGCTCTGTTGATTGTGATAATGAGGTTGAGGTCTCTGGAGCATGTGGTGTGGAGAGATTGGGATTTTCTAGATGCAGTATTTCTAACAGAGCTGGGTCAGACACGGCTTTGTAAGTCAAGCAGAGATTGCCTCTAAGTAGGTGATATGAGACAGAGAGTAGTAGGAGTTTTTTGAATCTGTCCATACAGGGCAAGTGTTTAAGGCCTAGGATCCTCTTTGTGAGGTACTTTTGTGGCCTCTCCAGTTGTTGCAGGTGTCTAGTGAGGTACATGCCAATTGGGGCATTATACTCGATGATTGGCCTAATGACAGAAGAGTAGAGGGAGACAATGACCTCTTTATTCCTGGATGCAAAAGCCTTAGTAATGAGATGTGCCACATAGAAGGACTTTCTGACCACAGTGGCAATGTGGTGGTCAAAAGAGAGGTTGCTGTCAACCTGTGTTCCCATATCTCCTATAACACCTTCTGTGTTCAGTGGACTACCATTGATTTGGTAATTCATGGGAACTGGGTTTTTCCCAAAGGAGATGACACATTTTTTTGGCATTGAGCTTAAGACCATGGTTGACACCAGTCGCTGGTCTCAGTGAGGCCTTTCTGTAGGATGTCAACATCACTTGGGGAGTTAATAATAGCTCCCAAGTTGCAATCATCTGCAAACTTTGTCAGCTAGAGTCCCTTCGTGTTGGCCTGGACTTCAGAGAAGTAGATACCAAACAGGAGAGGACCCAGGACCGAGCACTGTGGGACTCCACTCGTGACTGGTCGGCAGTCTGACTTGGAGTCAGCTACTTTCACACTGTGGGTTCTATCTGTGAGCCAGTTTGCAACCCATCTAGTGATATAGGGGGTTGATACCTAGCTTAGTGAGTTTTTCTATGAGTCCTGAGTGGGGAATGGTATCAAAGGCCTTGGCCAGATCAAGGTAGGCTGTATGAACCACCCTGCCTTCATCCACAGCTCTGGTGACTGACTCAAATAAGTCAACCAAGTTGAGCAGGCATGATCTACCCTTCTCAAAACCAAACTGTGTGGGTTCCAGAGTTTGGAGATTCCCTATATCCTTGTTTATTAGGTCCATGATGATGCTTTCCATAGCTTTGCATATAAGACTCATCAGGTTAATGGGACAATAGTTCCCTGGGTCTGTAGTCACTCCTCCTTTCTGGAGACAGATGACTGTAGCAGTGCGCCATTTGGTAGGGACAAAGCCTGAGGTGAGGCTGTGATTGATCAGGGCACACAGGTGACGTGCCAGTTCACTCTGTAATTCATGTAGCACACAGCCAGGGATATTGTCAGGTCCCTTAGAAGCTGTATTCTTGGCCTTTGACAGTGCTGTTTTAACCAGTGCAGCGGTAATACTGGGTGCCTGGCAATCTACTGGTATTGTGATTGGTCCTTGGGGGGGGGTAAAGTTAGCAGTAAATCTGTTGCCCAGTATATTGGCAATATCTGTTGGCTCGGTATAGGAGGTACCATTGTGCAGTAGCTCAGAGCAAATCTGGGTATTGCCGTGGAGATTCTTTACATAACTGTAGAAGGCCTTGTGGTTGTCTTTACTATCTGCTGCAATTCTGTTTTCATAGCTAGCTTTAGAGGATTTGATGAGGGATCTCAATTCTTTGTTGAGGCTGATAAGGGAATTTTTCCAGTCTTGGGACTTCACTTTATTCTACATCAGTTTCCTCCTTCTGTTCTAGGGTTTGTTTATGGCAGGGGACCACCTTTTTTTGGAGGAGAGCATCTTGGTTATGTTGGGCATGGCGAGAGCCATGCATTTGTGTATGTGTTTGTACAGTGCATTTGTGTACGATTTGGTGGTCATGCAACTATTCTCCATTTGCATGGGTGCCGTGAAGTTAGTCACCCCTGTTTTTAGGAGCCCAAATTTAGCTTTGGAAAAGTTTTTCATGGTGGTTATCTTTGTGGGCAAGCAGGGTGGGAGGGATGTGGATTTCCAAGGTGATTAGTTTGTGGTCAGATCTAACCAGGGAGGAGTTGACTATTGGTGTAGAGCAATGGTGGTCCATGTTAGTAATGACCAGTTCAAGGATGTTGCTACCTCCAGTGGGGGTAAGAATGAGCTGGTCCAGGTAGTTGGAATTAATGAAGTCCAAGAAACGTTGGGCAAGTGTACTGGTACATGAGTAGTTTTCCCAGTTAAAGGAGGGGTAATTGAAGTTGCCCAGTATGAACATGTTAGGTTGGAACCTAATATTCTCCAGGGTGCTTAGGAACATTGAGTGCGAGTCTTGATGGTTGGGGATCTATAGCAGGCTATGACCTAAATCACTGTCTTACACAGTGTTAGCTGCACCTAAAGTATCTCTGATGCATTATGTTGGGCTATCAGTCTGGAGGTGTATGCATCCTTTATGAATATGGAAACACCACCACCTTTGGAGCTTAGGTCCAATTTCTGGTGCCAAAAGGTGTGGAATGAGTTATAGCCTAGTAGCGCAAGGGTGCTTTCTGCTGCCTTGAACCAGGTCTTTGTTACAGCACAAATGTCGATGTTCTCCATTTTAAGGAGTGCTTCAAGCAAGTGCATTTTGGGATTTAGACTTCTAGTGTTGAGCAGCATGCCCCTCAGATTGCATTTGTTTGTAGCTGTTATGTTGGTAGTTTTGTCTTTGGAACACCACCTAAAAAGGCACTGTAGGAATGGCATGAGTCTTGGCCAGTATCCAGAAGCCCAGGGATGACAGATGCAGGTCACCTCTGGCAAAGCATCGAGGTCTGTCAGTCATGTCATCCTAGCAGACAGATACTGGATCCCCTTAGAATGACACCGGAAACTTAGCCAATTGTTGAAATCAGTCATTTTCTGCTTGTACTGTGGTATCATTCTGGGTGATGGTAGGATGCTGCTCAGGACTACGGTCATACCTGCCTGGGCTACATAATCCAAGAGCTCCTCCATGTCTCTTTTCATGTAGTCCAGGGAGGTATGTATCAGGTCATTCACACCCACATGTACAGTGACAGAGTCATATTTGTACCTGTTGTTGAGGGACCGAACTGCGTGTGTTATGTGGTGGATCCTTGCACCTGACAGGCAGCTAACTGTTACTTTCTCCTCACTCAACCTAGTGAGTGGGACATCAGTGTGCCTCACTATCGAGTCACCTATAAGTAGTGTGTTGGGCAGGCTGTTTTGCCTTAGGAGCTTTGGTTGAGTGGCACACTATTTAGGAGAGTTGTGTGTCTCGTGAATAGTGTTGTGTTGTGGTGGTCAAGTGGGTTCCTGCCTTGGAGGTCTCTGCAGTTTGGGTAGATTTTTATTGACAGCCTCCGTGAAGCCGGGTGTGTGGATTATGTTATGTAAGTGCATCTCTCACAAGTCTTAGTGTTGAGAGGTATGAGGAGAGTGTTATCATGTACATGAGGCAGTTGCTACATTACCTCAGGATGCCCAAGTTCACCAGGTTAATAGGAGAAAGCACAGGGAACTGAACTTTAGACATGCCTGGAGGGGTGGGCATTAATAAGTGCTGGAGCTGTTTCCTTGTAGAACATTTAGTGCTGGTAGCACTTTTGTGTTTTACAATAATTGCTACCAAGAGTCTGGTAAAGTTCTAGACTAATAAGCTAGTAAAAGTGCAGGAGAGGGGAGAAATTGAAGAGCAGACTTTGGCACTGCTCAGAAGCTTACAAAGAGTCCTGGATACAGCAAATCTGTCTCTGGACTATACTAGTTACAGGAAAGGTGGGAAACAAGCACAAACATGAGCATTTAAACTAGAAAGTTGAAAGTGATGTAAAAACTGCCTAAATGGCCAATAAACTGCGTTTTCTGGGCCAGAAACCACTTCTGTTGTGGTAGATAGGCTTCCTAGTGCTTGCCACCACTCCCACTGATAAGCTAGAAGCCTTCCCTCCAACACAGAAAGGCTTGGAGGGGGGCTCAGAAGCTTACATACAGTCCTGGGTACAGCAAATCTGTATTTGGACTAGACTAGTTACAGGAAAGACGGGAAAAGTGCAAATGCGAGCTTTTAGACCAAAAAGTTGAAAGAGTTGGAAAAACTACCCAAAGGGCCAATAAATTACAATTTCTGGGCCAGAAACCACTCCTCTTGTGGTAGATAGGCTACCTAGTGCTTACCACTCTCACTGACAAGCTAGGATTAAAATTTGATTATGATCGTTCTTGGTCTCCAAGCCCCTTCTCACTCTCTCCTGTCTATAGGCCGTGCTGTGAGCCCTTGTATTTTAACTTCCTCTCTTGCAAACCATTTCACTGCACTAGTAAGTCCAATGTTCTTCATGTTTCACTGTTGCAGTCATCACACTTGGGTTATCTGCCTGCAGGTAGCCCTCAGTTGACCCGAATACCAGAGACTTAGTATTTCTGGTTCAGGTGCTCCCGCTCCAGGTCTAACGTCAGGTTGTCAGGGGTATAAAAACAGGCAGCCAATGCCATTACGTGAGTCTTTCTTGCCTAGGAGCCTGAAGCAGAAGCAGTTTGCACGAGTGCCGGTCGGCCGCTACCTGAGTTTTTGTTTCCAAATTGAATTATCCTGAAGTCTTCTAAAGCTAAGTACCCCATTGGGGATCCTTTTTTCTTGCTCTAACCAATGTCACAAAAAGTTAACAATTGTCTTCCTGTGGAAAGTAAATACCACACCAAGATTTCCATTCTTACTGCATCACCTGTTTAGGCACAGACCACAACGTACCTCGCTGTCGGTTTTGTGCCTTGTTCAACGCCCAAACTATTTGTCATCGGGCCCTTATTGTCGCTAAATACTTTCATTCTCGATCACCGTATTCCAAAATGGCTTCCGTAAGCCATCCGACTACCGATCTTCCGAAAAAGCGTAAGGATAAAGACAGAGACAGACCGCACAGGTCCAAAACTGCCAACAATGCTTCTGTTAAGCTAGTTGCCAGTTCGCTGGTACTCAGTGAGGCTCTTTCGCAGCCCCTGATGCCCGCTTTAATGGATTTGCAGGCATCTACCGAGACCCGTTCAGAGTCCGATATGCTGCAAGACTCTTCTTCAACTACAGAACCTGTGGATGTCTTTACCTTGGATGGGTCTGGAGCTGCTGAGCAGGCACCGGCTTCTGAGTAAGTTCTTCACACTACTGATATTTGACACAAACCGATGACTTCTTTCACGTCTTCAGTTCTTTCTAAAACTGCCGAGTTTCTAAGGCCAAGAGTACATGCTACACCTAAAAAAATAATGACCCAACTCAAGCACCTGCTTCTTTGCCACAGCATCAAATGCTTAAAATGGCAGAAGACCTTATTATCCTGATTAGGGGAAGTGAGTCTTCCCCTACTAAGAGAAAAAGAGATCTGTCCCCAGCAGCTTTAACAGACCAAGAGTCCAATGACTCTGAGCTATCTGATTATGAAGACATGCCTTTATCTGCTTATGCGGATTCAGATGCATAGGAATACCGTCCCTCTGCTTCTCCTCCACAGATTTTTTCTTTTGGTGAAAGCTTACATACTTTAAGAGAGCATTTCCACTGGGAATGCCAAGACTATCCTCAGTCCAAAAAGAGACTCAGAGAATGTCTAGATTTGCCACAACACAGGCTTTTAGCAATATCCCCAGTCCTGGATGTTGTGGATGATGTCTTTATGGAATCCAGTTTAACTCCTGATACTTTACCCCCTGCTTCTAGGAAACCATACAGGTACTACAGAGTTCCTGACTCTCACAAATTCCTTTTCAGAAATCCTACTGCTGACCCAGAGGTCATCTCCCAGGTGCCTAAAGGTATCAAAGCAAATGCAGCTAAGAATCCCACCCCTTCGGACAGGGATTCCAGAGCTTTAGGCAGATGGGGTAAGAAAATATACATACCTGCAACTCTCGCATTAGGGCTTTGAGTTGCCAGTTTCCCATGCTGAAATACCAGCAACATATTATGGAACTTATTAAGCAAAAAATAGCTACCTTTACAGACTGTGCAAAAAATAAGAATTACAAGAGCTTATGCATTCTCCAAGCCAAGTCAGCAAGCATACTTTGCAATGTGGCTTTGATGCCCTAAAAGCATCTTGCAGGGCAGCAGTCACTAGTTCTGTACTGAGAAGGCATGCTTGGCTTAAGGAGCAGACCTTCCAAGACCATGTCAAATCAAAATTACTAGATGCTGCTTTGAACAAGGACAATCTGTTTTGCACCAAAGCAGAAGAGGTTCTTAAAAAGATGGTAGAAAAAGCTAAATCTATACAGACAGTCAAAGATTTCTTACAAGTACAGCCTCCTAGATTCAGTAGGCATTGCCCCTTGAAGCATTGGTCCTTTCCAGCCCCCGCAAGGCCATTTCAAACTAGACACAGGGGAAACAGACCCCCCCCCCAGACTACAGTCTAAGGGTATGCAGATATCTAAGCAATGGAGTTCCTCCACTTCAAAAACAGGGAGTGCTAAGCCACCCCTTTACGGAAATTATTCACAATGACTTCTCAACTCCACTCCCCACCTCTGCCCAACTGCTTTTGCCCCTAGGAGGAAAACTTACCCATCATGCAAAAAACTGTACTTCCATCACCAAAGACCGATGAGTCCTCAACATTGTATCCCAGGGGTACAAATTTTACTTCCACTCACTGCCAACCCTAAAAGGGTTCCCAGATCTTCCTCCAAACCAGTGGGCAGAGGCACAAAACCAAGTTCAATCCCTGCTCTCTATAAGGGCAATTCACCCTGTTCCTGCGGAACAGGTAGGTCAAGGGTTCTATTCCAGACTTTTCCTGGTAAGCCAGAAAAAGGGCACTTGGCACCCAGTCCTAGATCTTTCCATTCTAAACACCTTCTTGGTGGTACCAAAATTCAAAATGCTCACCATGCAGCAGCTTCTTCCTATGCTGGCCAAAGATGCCTGGTTAGCCACTCTAGACTTAAAAGAAGCCTATCTGTACATCCCTATCAGGGACTCATGCAGGAAATAGCTACGCTTCAGGGCAGGATCTATGCATTATCAGTTTTCTGCATTTCCCTTTGGCTTATCCACTGCTCTCAGAGTATTCACAAAATGCCTGGCTTCAGCCATTGCCTACTGCAGACAGAGAAAAATTCAAAATTATCCGTACTTGGACGACTGCCTGATTCAGGCAGATAGTCAGGAAATGCTGTTGCAGCACCTGACATTTGTAAAAAACCTTCTTACCTCCCTGGGGTACACTGTCAGCAAAAAGAAATCAAAACTGGTCCCCAGTCAAAAGATTGTATTCCTGGGAGCAAGCTTGGACACAGCATCCCAGATGGCATTCCTTACTCCAGAAAAACAAGCCTGTCTGACAGACTAATTCACTCAAATGGCCACCAGAACCCAGCCATCAGCAAGGAAAATCCTTCAGGCCCTAGGGTTCATGGCCTCATGCATCCTACTAATTCCATATGCCAGACTGCATATGAGGAAACTTCAGTGGTACTTAAAAAGTCTTTGGTGCCAACATTCTGAGGACCTGGAAACTGTCATTCCTATCACACCTTGCCCAAGGACAGAGTTTCTTTGGTGGGCAGCAGCATGCAACCACAACAAGGGACTTCCCTTTACTCAACTCCACACCCCCAGACCCTAACCACAGATGCATCAGACTATGCCTGGGGGCACACCTGGACGACAAGTGGATTCAGGGCCACTGGAGCCCAAGTCAAATTCATCTGCACATCAACCAAAATAGATGCTAGCTGTGCAGCATGCTCTAACAGCTTTCAGATCCCTACTCTCATAAGGACCCCTGCTAATAAAAACAGACAACACCACAGTTATGTGCTACATCAACAAACAGGGGGGAACTCACTCTTACCCACTCTGCAGGCTAGCCATGGCCCTGTGGAACATGGCCTTGGACTTGCAGGTCCATCTACAAGCTCAATTCCTGCCAGGCAAACAAAACTCACTGGCAGACGACCTAAGCAGAAATCTCCTAGGCCCACAGGAGCGGCAATTAGAGCCAAGCACATTCAGCCTTCTGATTCAGAAATGGGGGACCCCAGAAGTGGATCTCTTTGCCTCCCACTGCAATTACCAGTTCAGCAAATTTTGCACCAGGACACCTCACAGCAGGGCCTGGAAAGTGGATGCCCTATCTTTCCAGTGAGTAAACTTCTCAATCTATGCATTTTCCCCTCTGCCCCTTCTCTGAAGAATATTGCTCCAGATAAGACAGAACCGACCAAGGACAATTCTGATTGCCTGGACTGGCCATGCCAGCACTGGTACCCACTCCTGCACAGCCTGTCGCCGGTGCCACTCTGGCACCTACCTCAAAGCCCAGTCCTGCTCACTCAGCAGGGGGGATAGATCTTGCATCCGCAACTGCAAATCCTGAATCTTGCAGCCTGGCTTATTCCTTGAATTCTCCCCCAGTGACCAGCCTAAGCAAGTAGGTGCTGGACGTCATTCTTGAAGCCGGAAGACCCTGTACAAGGAAATCCTATGCTGATAAGTGGAAAAGGTATTGCTCCTGGATTCAGTCTAAAGGAGAGGACACAACTCTGCCCTCCCTACCTCTAATCCTGTATTACATAGCAGACCTACTCCACAGAGGCCTATCCTTCTCCTCCATTAAGATCCATGCCTCTGCCATCTCAGTTGATTACAACTCTGAGCCACCCCTCTTCTCTCACCCTCTCATCAAAGAGTTCCTGAGGGGGACAAACAACTTAAGGCCACCAAGGAGAGCACTCACCCCTGCTTGGGACCTTAACTTTGTACTGGAAAAGCTCACACTACCCCCTTTTGAGCTTGCAGCATCAGCAGAGTTAAAATTCCTCTCTTGGAATACAGCATTGCTCCTGGCCATCACTTCATCGAGAAGAGTGTCTGAGCTACAAGAACTTATGGCCTTTGAACCCTTCATTATTTTTCATGCTGACAGGGTCTCCCTCAAGACTAATCCTTTCTTTATGCCTAAAGTGGTGTCCAATGTGGCTCTAAACCAATCTATCCATTTGCCAACCTTCTTCCTTAACCCTCAAAATAAAGGGGAAAGGATCCTGCACTCCTTGGACATGCACAGACAGCTCAGATTCTACCTGGATAGAACTAAGCCCTTCAGGAAATCTGACCAGTTATTACTCAGTTTTTTACCTGGGGCAGAGGGCAAGGCCATTTCAAAACAGTTTCCAAATGGATAGCACACTGTGTCCATTTCTGCTACAAACACCATGGGAAACCACCCCCTCAGGGGGTCAGAACACATTCCACTAGGGCAACTTCTACCTCTATAGCATTCCTCAGGGGAGTCCCTACCAGTGACATTCTGGAGGCTACTACATGGAGTTCTGTACACACATTCACCAAGCATTACCAGCTGCGTATATTTTCCAAATCCAGGGTGGGATTTGCAGCTGCAGTCCTGCAGGGCATACTAGCCAGCCCAACCTCTTCTTGACTGCCTCCACCCTTTCTACAGCTTTGAGAATCAAACCAAGTGTGATGACTGCAACAGTGAAACACGAAGAACATAGTACAGTTGTGTACACTTACCATAAATGTAGATGTTCGAGTGTATTCACTGTTGCAGTCCTGGTTTCCCTCCCTCCAGCCCCCTTCTCTCTCTCCTCTATGTGTATATTACTCACCCCTTGCAGGGGTATTGGTATTTACTTTTTACTGGTGGTGATTTTTCCACCATAGCTTAGCTCCCTATTGGGAGGCTCCTGACATTTGGGGCAAGAAAAACTGATGTAATGGTGTTGGCTGCCTATTTTTATACCCCTGACGACCTGATGCCAGACCTGGGATGACAGCAATCGACGTAGAAATACTAAGTCTCTGGAATTCGGGCCAACTGAGGGCTACCTACAGGCAGATAACCCAAGTGTGATGACTGCAACAATGAATACACTTGAATATCTACATTTATGGTAAGTGTACACAACTGTACTTTATTGACTCTTACGGTACAACTCTCTATATTTTTCTGATACCCCTGTCATAGGTTCATAGGTAAGTACTAGGCTAGCTGCCCTTGCAGGCCATTTTAAACCTAGCCAGTTCCCCTTTTTGTGCTCAAAGTAACCTATCCCATTTAGTTATATATTGGTCTTAGCCATTCCCATGGTCAGAAATTATATATTACCCCTAATGAGAATAACTGGGATTATACTATAGATAATTTGAGGAACCCCATGCATGGGATTAAGCATTTAGGAGTTTCATCTATCCATTAGTAGTACAGGGGCAGTCCTGCAGTAAATTTTCTGTTTCCCATCCATAGATCTAAGTTGCACTTGAAAATGGACAGGGATAAGCTTTGTTTTATGTGGATGAGGAGTCTGTTCCACAACAATGGTATCCTCTGTTTAGTATATCTTTCCCTCAAAACCATTCTGTTGATGTTGAAGAAGAGGTTTGGATTCCTAGACTGAGTATTTCTGATGCCACATGACTTGCTAATGTGCAGTAAATCCATCAGTAATGGGTCAGGGGAAACCTTGTATGCCAGACACAGGTCATCTCTTAGTAGTCTATGGGGTATCTAGTATAGTATCAGGGCTTTAAGACATTCCATGTAGGATATGATGTCCTTCAAGAATGCAACTGCAGTCCTTACATATGGGTTGTCCTGCCTCAGGCAGCCCTCGGTCGGCCGGATTCCAACGTCTGGGTCCGACGTCGGCTGATGTCGCCTCCTCCCCGACGTCAGAGCAGCTGGGGTATAAAAGCATCAGCCGACGCCATCTTCCTCAGTCTTTCTTGCCGCGCGGTGCCCGAAGCAGAAGCAGTTCGCAAGTGCCGGTCGGTCAGCTCCTGTGTTTTACGATCCAAGTCATCAAAAAGCTAAGTACCCCGTTGGGGATCTTTTTCTTGCCTCAGTCGATGTCAGAAAAAACTGAAAAAGTTAATAACTGTTTGTCTTGTGGTAAACAAATACCTCATAAGGACTTCCATTCTTACTGCCTCCCCTGCCTTGGCCCAGACCACGACGTCTCGGCCTGTGCTTGCTTCAATAAGCGCACCCTCAGGCGCCGGGCAGAGTTTGCTGAAGACTTTTTTGGCGATAAATTCTCTTATACCATGCCGTCGGAACAACCGACACCTCATATTTCCAAAAAATGGAAGGACCGGGACCGACATCCTTGGCCCGCGACTTCCACTGACACCACGCCAAAAATTACCGCGAGTGCATCGGTCTCTTCTGAGGCGGTTGTTCCACCACTCCGGACCAACGACACCGTTTTACCGATCACTCCGGCCCCGGAGCCTGCACCGGTGCCGGTGGTTGATTTTCCGCCAGAAACTGAAGCCCAAGATTTGCCTGAGACCATACCAGTGGACAAGGTTACTCCAGCACGTGGGGCAGCTAGGCCCCCTATGTCTATGTCTATCAAGGCCTACACACGTGCTAAGGCTGCTAGCCAGGCTTAGTCTCACCCTCCTAAAGCTTTGCCTCAGCCCACTACTGATAAACAAATCATGTCTTTAGCTGCAGATTTAATTTCTTTAATCAGAGGCTCCCAGGCCCATCCTGACAGAGGATCTCAGCCACCTTCTGACAAAAGGCCCAGGGTTGAGCATACAGACACCCTTTCTTCAGATGAAGCCTCTGGTGACTCTGATCACTCAGATACCCAGGAAGAGTCCTTCCAGGCCTATGAGGACTCAGATGCGGAGGATTCTATCCCCTCAGCCTCTCCTCCTGAGGATATTTCTTTTGGGGAAATTCTCCACTCCATGAGAGAGCACTTTCAGTGGCAAGGCCAGGAATTCTCCGATTCCAGGAAACGGCTTCGTACCTTCCTTAAGCTTCCCCAACACAGGCCTTTAGCTATCCCTCCAGTGCTAGATGTACTGGATGATGTGTACTCAGATTCAAGTGCTTCTCCTGATTCTCTCCCACCTGCTCCTGTCAAGCTGGACAGATACTACAGGGTTCCTGAAACTCACAAACATTTCTTTAAGGCCCATGCTGTTGATCTAGAAACAATTTCCCAGGGGCCCAAAGGGGTGACAACATCCACGGCCAAGAATCCTTTGCCCTCGGACAGGGAAGCTAGGTCCCTGGAGAGGTGGGGCAGAAAAGTTTATACCTCAACCACACTTGCCATGAGAGCCCTCAGTTGCCTTTTTCATATGTTTCAGTATCAGGATTTCTTGATGGATGATTTGCAGAAAAAGTTAGCCTCTCCTGAGCCTTTAGCTAGAAAGGCCTTGCAGGATGTGGTTACAACACACGGCAGGTTAGCAATCATTTTCTTCAGTGTGGATATGATGCATTGGAAGCTTCATGTAGGGCAGCTATGACAGGGGCCGTCATACGTAGACATGCATGGTTAAAAGAACAGCCATTACCAGATCATGTTAAAGCAAAGCTTCTAGATGCACCTCTGGAAAAACACAAGCTATTTGGTGCTAATGCTCAGGATGTGTCGAAATCAATTGAGGAAAAGGTTAAATCAGTGCAAACAGTCAAGGATTTCCTCCAGGTTCAGCCACCTAGGTTCAGCAGGAATTGGCCTTCTAAGAACTGGTCCTTTCCGGACACTGACAAGTTTCAAAGGGGAAAAAACAGGCATGCCCGAGGAAGAGGGCAATACAGAGGCTCCTACAGGGGATGCCAATGGCAACCGACTAATCAGAGAGGTGGCGCAGAGACTTCCCTTGCTCCACAGGGACAATCACAATGACTTACCTTTGACACCGCCGACCAAGGCTCAAAGAGAAGCTCCTTTAGGCGGAAAATTATCCTTATTTTCAAAAAATTGGCACATTTTAACAAAGGACAAATGGATTCTGGACATAATAGACCAAGGCTACAGGTTCCACTTCCATACTTTACCAACAAGACAAGGCATGCCAAACCTGCCACAAAATCAAAGGGCAGAGGCATTCGAACAAGTTTCAAAGCTGAGACAAATCAAAGCAATAGAAAAGGTTCCTCCTCAGGAACAAGGCCAGGGATTTTATTCAAGACTGTTCCTTGTTCCAAGAAAAGAAAAGCAATGGAGACCTATACTGGACTTGTCCGCGCTAAACACTTTTTTCATTGTACCAAAATTCAAAATGCTGATGCTACAGCAACTCCTTCCCATGCTGGGCAAGGGGTCTTGGCTGGTTACACTGGACCTCAAGGAGGCATACCTGCATGTCCCAATCAGACACAGTTGCAGAAGATACCTCAGATTTCTTGCAGGGTCAGAGCATTATCAATTCTCAGCATTGCCTTTTGGCTTATCTACTGCGCCCAGAGTATTCACGAAATGCCTGGCATCAGTAATTGCACACTGCAGACTCCAGGGGATACAAATATACCCTTACCTGGACGACTGCCTTATACAAGCGGACAGCAAGCAAGCCTTGACAAAAAACTTGAATTATGTCATTCACTTACTACAGGCTTTGGGATACACAGTCAACTTACAAAAATCAAGACTACTGCCATCCCAACAAATAACTTTTCTAGGAGCCAAACTAGACACAGAATCACAAATGGCTTACCTCACAGAAGAGAAGCAAGAGCAATTACCACATTACTTCAAAAGCCTAGCAAAGCTCACCCAGATGACTGCAAGGAAATTCCTGCAGGCCCTGGGTTTCATGGCATCTTGCATTCTGCTGATTCCACTGGCAAGACTACACATGAGAAAATTACAATGGTACCTAAAAAGTTTATGGCCTCAACACAGCCACAACTTAGAAGCAATTATCCCACTCATCCCATGTCTACAAAGGGAATTTTTGTGGTGGGCCCAAGCAAGCCAGTTAAACAAAGGTATGCCTTTCAACAAGCCTCAAACAAGCCAAACCATTACAACAGATGCCTCAGACCATGGATGGGGGGCGCACATGGAGGGCAGATGTATTCAAGGGCAATGGACTCCACAGGAAGTACATCTGCACATCAATCAAAAAGAGATGTTAGCAGTAATGCATGCAATCGAGGCCTTCGGAAATTATCTTCAACAAGGTCATCTACTAATAAAGACAGACAACACCACTGTTATGTGGTACATAAACAAGCAGGGAGGTACTCATTCTTACCCACTTTGCAGACTAACAATGACTCTTTGGGAAAAAAATCCCTGAAACTGAACATACAGCTACAATCCCAGTTTGTTCTGGGCAGGGACAATGTTCTAGCGGACAGTCTAAGCAGAAACATCCTGGATCCACACGAATGGATGTTGCATCCAGACATTTTTGCACAAATAACTTCTGCATGGTGGAGGCCGGACATAGATCTCTTTGCCTCCCACCTCAATCATCATCTGAAAAAGTTCGCTCGAGGTCACACCATCCACAAGCCTGGAAAATAGATGCTCTCTCATTCAGCTGGAAGTCTCTAACAATATATGCATTCCCACCTCTACCATTGATGACCAAGGTGTTACTGAAGATCAAAGCAGAGCAACCGAAAGGCATCTTAATAGCTCCAGATTGGCCAAGACAGCACTGGTATCCATTACTAAGGAGCATAACTTGCACCAAACTGTGGCCCCTGCCTCAATGGTCTCCACTCTTGACTCAGCACAATTACAGGACGGTTCATCCCAACCTGCAAACTCTGCAGCTGACAGCTTGGAGGGTTCCATGATTTCTCCCCATATCTCTCTCTCCAAGGAAGTTCAACAGATATTATTGGAAGCGCGCAGACCTTCCACCAGAAAAACTTATTCAGCCAAATGGAAGAGATTCAACATCTGGAATACCAACAAGGGACAGGATGCATCAGTAATGGGCATCCCACAGATATTGGAATACTTGGCAGACATGCTGCATAATGGACTTTCCTATTCTTCCATAAAAATACACGCTTCAGCAATTTCAGCAAGATACAACACTGATCCACCTGTGTTTTCACATCCTTTGCTAAGACAATTTCTAAGAGGGGTAAAGAATATCAAACCCCCCAGAAAACCACCAGTGCCTGCATGGGATCTCAATTTCGTGTTGGAAAAATTAACTCTTCCTCCCTTTGAACCAGCAGCATCTTCAGAATTGCAATTTCTTTCCTGGAAAACAGTTTTCCTGTTGGCAATAACCTCAGCAAGAAGAGTTTCGGAGATATAGGCCCTCATGGCAGTACCTCCATTCCTCATTTTTCATCAGGGCAGGGTTTCTTTAAGAACCAACCCTTCTTTTATGCCAAAAGTGATATCCAGGGTGTCTCTAAATCAAGCAATTCACCTGCCTACTTTCTTCCCCAATCCTCAAAATAAAGGGGAAAAGCTGCTGCACACTTTGGACATTCACAGGCAACTACGCTACTACTTGGACAGAACAAAGGCCAACAGAAAGTCTGACCAACTATTTGTAGCTTACGCTCCTGGAGTGCAAGGAAAAGCAATTTCCAAACAAACAATTTCAAAATGGATTGGACATTGCATCAGATTCTGTTATTCTTTCCATGGAAAGGGTGTGCCAGCCAATATCAGGCCACACTCCACCAGAGCTACAGCCACCTCCACAGCCTTCCTAAGAGGGGTGGCTACAAAGGACATTCTAGAAGCTGCTACATGGAGCTCCATGCATACATTTTCCAAGCACTACAACCTCCCTTTATATTCCAGATCCCGAGCAGGCTTTGCTTCGGCAGTCCTGCAGGGCATTTTAGCTACACCATCCTTATCTTAGAGCCTACCACCCCAGCTTGGCTATGGTATTCAACCCATATGTAAGGACTGCAGTTGCATTCTTGAAGGACATAGTACAGTTTTGTACCTACCATAAATGTAGATGTCCGGTAGATATGCAACTGCAGTCAGGTTTTCCCTCCCTCCTACCCCTCTGTGTATTGGGTCCACTTCCCTCCTTTTATACTTAGCTGGGGATATCGGTTATGGTGTATCTGTTTATTGCTATTGTGTATGTCTGGAATTTTTTATCCAGTTCTAATTTCAGCCTTCCTTGGAGGGCACTTGGCATCTGGGGCAAGAAACACTGAGGAAGATGGCGTCGGCTGATGCTTTTATACCCCAGCCGCTCTGACGTCAGGGAGGAGGCGACATCAGCCGACGTCGGACCCAGACTTTGGAATCCAGCCGACCGAGGGCTGCCTGAGGCAGGACAACCCATATGTAAGGACTGCAGTTGCATATCTATCGGACATCTACATTTATGGTAGGTACAAAACTGTACTTTATATATGCCCTCCATCCTTTTATTAAAGTATCTGTGGGGGTTCTAGTTGTTGCATGTGTCTGGACAGATACATACCAAAGGGGTCATTATATTATATGCCTGGCTTAATGAGGGCTGAGTTAAGGGGGAAAGGACATCTCTGGATCTGTTCACAATTCCTTTGTTTATAAGGTGTTTAATATAAAAGGACTTGCAACAATAGACTCATGTTAATCAAAACTTAGATCACTGTCCACACAAGTTCCCAAATCCTGAACAAGTGCATCAACTCTTATGGTTGTGTTGTCAATGTGGTAGATCCTTGGGGTTGATAACTTTCTAAAGGATACAGTAATGTATTTTTTGTCATTTAGTTTCCTATCAACAAACTTTCCTGCAGGATGGCTAAGTCATTTGGGTATTTAATGACTGCTCGTTGCTTGCAGTCATCTGCAAACATAGTCAGCCAGAGTCATGTCCTTAGCTTTTACTTTATAAAAGTAGATGCCAAACAGGAGAAGTAGCAGCACAGAACACCTGGGGAATCCACTGGTGGCTGGTATCTTTGTGAATGTAACTTCCCTTATTTTGATTAACTGTGTCCTATCTGTGGGCCAGCTGGCAATCCATGGGGTGACATAGGGGTTTATTCCCAGTTTATTTAGCTTTTCTACTATGCCTGAGTGGGAATTGTGTTAAAAGCTATGGCTAGGTCGAGGTATGCAGTGCGTATTATTTTTGTCTTCATCCATTGCTTTGGCACCCTCTTCAAAAATAATCCACCAGGTTGAGTGAACATGACCTGATGAATGTAAACTGAGACAGATCCAGTGGATGCAGGGTCCTTATGTCCTGAATGATTAATTTCATGGTAAGTCTTTCCACAGCTGTGCTTGTGAGGCTGGTCAAACTTATGGGTCTGTAATTGCCTGGTGTCTGTTGAAAGTCCTCTCTTATGTAGAGGAATGACTGTAGCTGTTCTCCATTCACTCGGTACAAAACCTGTATGGAGGCTGAGACTGAAAAGTGTTGTTAGTGCTGTGGCTAGATCATGCTTCATGCTATTTACCATCCAGGGATATTGCCAGGACCCATCAAGAGAGTGTTTTTACCTCTTGATAGCACTTTTAACATTCCATTAAATATTTAAAATATTAACACTATTTAATATTCTATATGTTTAATACTATCATTTTGGTATTTTTCTTTCTCACGCTGTCTTCTAGGTTGGTCATCTTTTCTTCCATGCTTTCCAGTCTAGCTTCAGCAACATCAGCTCTAACCTTCAATTCTTGTTTCTATCAGCGCCTGGAGTATAGTAGTGTTCAGTGTTTAATGGACTTCTGTTAATTTCTTCTCTTGCATTAAAAGATTTTCTTGCTGCGATCCTTTCATCTGTTTAATTTCTTGCCATATGGCCATTAATGTTACTACTTGGCACTATCTCCACTGCTGTTGTTGGCATATTTTCTTTCCAAATTCCCTTCTCCTTAATCTTTTTCTTTTATGTCTTAGCAGGCATTCGCTTCTTTGCCTGGTTTCAACATTTTTCTGTTGGAGGATATACCTTCCTTACATTTCCTAAGGGAGTGTTTTAGACTTACTGGTCCTCAACTCGTTGCCATATCAGACGACTCAATACATTTTTAATGAACCAGTTTAGCTGTAATTCATGCCATTATTCACAGCAGTGAAGAGTGATGAGTGAGTATTTTAATTGTGTATAACCTTACAAGTACAATACCATGTTTCCTGTACACATCTGTAATTTGATAGTTATATAACCGTCTACGAAATCGGTAAATGCTGTAGGTGATGAAATTAGTAGAGTGACATTTGGTGGGGCTATGTTTGTTTAGTAACCGCATCCTGTTGGGGTCTTCCTGTTTGTTGAAAGTTGCTTTCCCAACAGACATATGGTCATAACTGATTGTTATTTAGTATATTGAAGACTGCCTTGTTGCAGGTGTTGTAATGGGTTCTCCAAGGCTGTATGACTCAGAGAAAAAGGAAGATTTTAATGTTTTCTTTTTTCTGAGTTAATGTAACTTTGTAGTAGTATATTTAGAAATCAGGAGTGGGGATGCAGGAAAGAAAAGACCCCTTCAGTGTGTTTATGTTTAGTGCAGTGTTTTATGTTGCAAGTTTGTGTACTCTAGTTTCCTTGTAGAATTTTTTGGCTGTAATGATTTTATTTGGGGAGAAAACTTTCTGACTTTTGATATCATAGTAGCTCATTCTTTCGAACATTAGCCTTTCATACATTAGTGATATGGAGATAAAAAACATAAATCAGTGTTGGTGCAATAGTAATCTCAAGCTGCCAGGTATTTTAACTGTCGGTGGCTTATCTTTAGATGCACCCTGCTGATTCTGAAATCACATGATACACTGTAGCTGGGAATGAATCCCCCACCCCAGACAGAACTCTGGGAAATTGTACTTGTACGAAGACACCACCAGCTAGGTTAGCCACCCTGTATGAAAGTCAGAGGAAGGAGTCAGCAAAAGAAAAGGAATGCGCAGAAGTGTGAAAACGTCTGTGTTTGCTGTAATTGTCAGTTTCTGGGCTTCCCCCATTAGTATTTAAATACTACCAGTAACATATTTATGGATCCCATTTTTTAACTCCTAGCCACTTCCATGTCCTTCCTTATATTCCCTCTTTAGTAAACTGCTTTGATTACTAATATATTCACTCTTTAGTAAACTACTTTGTTTACTAATAAAGGAATACTATGTTTTACTCAGAGCGGTCTTGTATCAGCATATTTGTGGAATATAATATTAGTAAATCAGATTATATATTTCATGTACTTGTATATACATACACACACACACACACACACACATATATTTATACATGTATAAAAAATATATATAAATATCACACACACACACACACACACACACACACACACACACACACACACACACAAATTTGCATGTATACATCCTCTAGCAGACTAGCACTATTAAAAGTAAGATAGCAAGTTATGAAAGCATTCTTTTCTACTGGCACTGTACTAAAACAGCAGTTGACTTACAATGTCAGACTGTTATTAATCCCTACTATCTAAATGGGTTACTGTCCCATCTCTTGACCAGTTACAACTGCGAACTACTTTATGTTTACGTTTTCTGTACTTTAAACTGTTCTTCTAGTATATCCCATATTAAAGTGTCCATTGTATCTGATGTATTATGAGAATGGCAACAGTGAATAAAAACAGTACATTCATGTAGTTGTGTAGTGAGTGTGTATGTCTATAGCTCTACATATACAATGTATATACCAAGATGATGACTTAAGGGAAGACGAACAGAAGGCTTCACAACTGTATTTATGCACATACGTATACTGTAAGAGCTAAGAACTAAGCAATGCTCTCTGTATGCACACACTGCTATGCTCAGATTATAAAAGTACATATTTTATGTTATCAACCAGCTGATATGGGGAGGGGAGTAGCAATAAATTGTTGAGCTTCAGTGGCAGTTACAGTTCAGTACTTGCTATGTTCATGGATTAAATTATTATATTAATTACAGATGGCAAAACATAAATCTTTAAAGTGTTATTCTTTTCTATGTATAATTTTTAAAGATTTGTTTCTTTAAAATGCTGATATTGGTGGTTGTAGCATATGACTGGAGCACGCGACAGTCTTATTCTTAAACAAGGATGTTTAGTATTCAGATCTGTAGGCGGATGAAGGTGCTTACTGTGGTGTAAGTTTTAATAAAAGTTTGATTTATGTGTGTATGTTTGGATAACATGGCCTTTCACTGTCTCATTTTGCAATGGCAGTATTTTTCATAGTTTTGTAATTATTATTAGATGTGAACTTTTTGGGGACTGTGTTTTTGGTCAGCCAAAAGTATGCCAAACAACACTAGCCTGAGCACCAAGCCCAATCATACTTCACTTGTTTTTACCTGATTATCGTCCCCCATAACATACCCTTTTTCTCTGCCAAATTAACCCTTAATGCCCATTAAAGTGTCTTTGGACCACCCCCTTTTCTCTTTGGTTTCCTTGTAACCCTCGTGAGCAGCATCATGGCAAATCACATTTTTGTAGCACTACATTGATCTAGACCAGCTGCAGTGGTGCCTAGGCTTCCTGTATCCTTTTTATTACCTTAATGATGGATACAAGTGATCCTCAAAGGAATTTCGCTGTCACAGTCCTCCTTTCTGGGTTCTTGTCATTTTGCTTAGCATTGTTTTTCACGTGGACTGCAGTTTCTGTGAGACTTACAGAGAGAATGTTCACAGTTTGGCCATTACCCCTATTATGCATCTTTTGATTATGCGAATAGGAGATTGTCTGACCTTGAACTTTGTCACCTTAACCCTATCACTGAAATCCTTGCCATTTGTCTTCTTGACTTTATCTCCTTCTCCACCATTCTGCCATGCCAATAACAAACACTGTGTACTGTCTTATAAAGAGTGATGCAAAGATTTTGATCATCCTGTCTTTGCATAGTTTTGCCTTCCAGTCAACTCGTATCAACTCAGGTTATCTTTCTACATGCCTGTGTGTATATATTAATAAAAAGCTTTGTGTAGCTGCCCCCACACCCTTAGCTTATTTTCCTGGTTAACCTTATCCTTCCTGATGACTTTTGTAGTATCCTTTCTGATTTCTATGCAACTCTGAATGTGAAGTTGTACTATCTCGCCATTCATTCTTACAGATGGGTTCAAAGCCAGTCCTCGGCTCCAAGTCTGCCTACTACAAAGCTTGAGATCTTCAGATAGCTCGAGGCCAAGTCCCTATCCCATGATGCACCTTGAGTTACCTCAGATCTAGTTTGCCGCTGCAACAGATCGGAGGTTTCCTACCACAGCTCAGGCCAGTATAGCTTTTTTCTATAACATTTCTAAAATGTATATTATATTTTCATAGTTAGTTATAGTTATTCATAGTTATAACCTTAGATATTTAATATTTGATAGTTCTCTTTCTCCCTTTGGCCTTCTTTTTTTTTTTTTTTTTTATAGACCTTTAGTGTTCCCTTCCCTTCTTTGGTGTGCCTTTACAAAAATATTAGCATAGTGTTATATAGCTTTATAGGATTTAATAAGCGTGTGTGTGTGTGTGTGTGTGTGTGTGTGTGTGTGTGTGTGTGTGTGTGTGTGTGTGTGTGTGTGTGTGTGTGTGTGTGTTTAGATAGTTATAGTTAAACTACATTTATACTTTTTCAGCCCATTTGTTTTTTTAAGGGCTAATTTCTGTAGTTTAAGATTGCTAAAGTTTGTGTGTGTGTGCATTCTTCTTTGATACTACAGTTTATTGGTGTACAGTTAGATATTTCTGGTAATGTAGGATTTAACATGGCTGTCCAAGAAAAGGACAAACATCCCAAGTCTGGGTTTAAAAAATGTCCAAAGTGTGGATAAAAGATGTCAGTGACAGGTAGTCACGTAAATTGTGTTTATTGTCTCGGACCCTTGCACTTGCAAGAGAGCTGCTCCATTTGCCATTCTTTTTCTAACAGCGTATTACGAGAGGAAAAGAAAACTCACTGATAGAGGACTTCTAAAATCTTCCTTTCAGGAAGCTTTGAGTGACCAGGATAAATCTAGCCAGTCTCCCATGTCTTCCAAGTCTTCTAAAGCTTCTTCATCAGACGTGACAAAATCCAAGAAACCATCGACGTCGGCTCCACAGCCTATGGAGCTGAGCATCCTGTCTTTTTGGAGCCAGTTCCCAGTCCTGGAACCGGTCTCCAAAGTAATAAAATCTCCTATTCTCCAGTCGGTGCCCCTTCATACATTCATCTCGGTCCTCGATCAGCCTATCAGATTTTGATGTAGATCGTATGGTACAGAAGCTGCTACAGGCACCGGCGTTTGCTAAATTTTTATCGGCTCCGACCCAAGTGGAAAACTATTATGGCATTTGCTTTTCTTCCTCCAAGCCATACTGGTCCTTCGGAGCTGGAGGAGTTGGACCTCATGATTGTGGAGCCTTTGGAGCCAATGGCTGTTCCAGTGCCATCAGTTCCATTTACTCAGACTTCCTCGGTGCCCATCGAGGAGTCTAGGAGCTGACACTGTCCGTTCGGGTCGAGGGAGGATAGTCGGACTGACCTGTTGGTTCTGACTTTGCCTCTCAGGGCCTCGGCTCGGACGAGTTCGGTTCCTACCTCTGGTTCCGGAGACCACTGTTCCGGTGCTGAGGGGATCAGTTGTTTCTTCAGATCCAGCAGTTCCTTCTCATTGGAGCAGAGGTGCCTTTGAAGCCATGAGGAGAGCAATGTTCCCCAAACCATCCACAACTTCAGGGCCAACTACATTCTCCCCAAAGGCACCTGTGTCCACGTCTGCCTCACAGATCCCTTTGAAGCATAGAGACTCTGAGCCTCAGGAAGCCCCACTGGGTGACCCCTGCTCTTCTGAGACTTCATCAGAAGTTCCCACTGATGACATTCCCAGGAAGAGAATTTGCAAGAAGAAGTACCTAGACTCCCCGTGGGAGTCTCTCACATCTGACACTGACTTAGATGAATCAGAAGGGTCCCCACAGTCCCCCTCTGAAGATATCTCATTTGCAGATATATTAGCAGTCCATAAGCAGAGGGGTGGCTGGAAGCCCACCAACCCTACTGAAGATGAGTTGGTTCTCCTGAAGGCTTTCGGGTCTAAACCTGCCACCTCTTGGGTGTCTCCGCCCTTCGATGAGCTCATGGAGCTGGTCTCAGGAAGGGCATGGGAGTCTTCGGACACCATGTAGCCTGTCCCTAGGAGGCCCAATAAATTTATTTCTGCCCCTCAGGACAAGTCTTTTCTCACTAAGGGAGTGCCTGTTGATGTCATGGTGGTAGCAGCAGCCACCAAAAAGGAAATGTCTGAAACTTCTTCCTCTATCCATCCTCCTAACAGAGACTCTAGGGTCATGGATGGATATGGAAAGTGCATGTATAGTTCAGCGACTTTGGCCATGCGTTCACTGAACTACCTTACACATTTCACAAGACTGCAAAGAGACCACCTAAAAGAGCTTGGAGATAATCTTCAGGGTTCGGTAGCTGAAGGAGCTTCAGACAAAGTTGCTTCCCAACTTGCTACCCTTAATTCCATAGTGAACTCGTCCATGCGTCTCATTTCATATGCAGCTGATGGAATGAGTAGGGCAGCGGGTACAGGAATTGCTCTCAGGAGACACTCCTGGATGTGCTTATGTTCCTTTGTGGAGCCCTTTAAGTCATCCTTTTGTCAACACCCCTTTTAATGGCTCGTCCCTTTTTGGGCCCAAAGTTAAGGAAACTTTGACCAGGTGTAAGCAAAAAGGAAAGACTCGTGTCTGCCATCAAAGTTAATTTTTCCACCCCTACTAGACCCTACCCCAAGGGTCAAAAGGGAAAGATGTGGATCCGAAAAGCCCAAGGAGCCTTTCTAGACACACGTGATGAACCCCCCCTCCAGGGGCAGAGGAGGGGGCAATAATGGAAGATGCCACCGTCGTGGCAGAGGGGGTCTGCAAAACCAGGTCACAGAGACCAGTTCTTTGGGAAGTCCTGTCAGCGCTCCTGAAAGGAAGCCCAACTGTCCTACTGTGGAGGCAGTCAAGGGTCGCTTATCTTTGTATCCAGATGCCTGGCTCAAAATAACAAACAACAACTGGGTACAAAATATAGTTTCCAGAGGATATATTATTCCCTAACCCATCCCCCCCTCCATTGACAACAAAAATCCTGGATGTTCCACCCAGTTACAGGGAACAAGCAACAGTAGAGGTCCAAATGTTGCTAACAAAAAGAGTCATCCAACCAGTCCCAGCAGACCAGACAGGATCCAGAACTTACTCAAGATTCTTTTTGTTCCAAAAAAGACAGGGGACTGGAGACCTATTTTGGACCTCAGCAGACTAAACAGATCTGTCAAGAAAGAGAAGTTCCGGATGGTCACGCTTCAGTCGATACTTCCCTTCTTAGGGAAAGACAATTGGATGTACTCGATAGATCTCCAGGATGCGAACTACCATATAAAAATGGCCAGACCATCCAGGGATCATCTGCGCTTCCGGCTAGGAGCCAGTCATTACCAGTTTCGAGCCCTGCCCTTCGGTCTCACTACAGCCCCCAGGGTGTTCACATAATGCATGGCAGTGGTCACGGCTCACGAGGAGTTTAGGATTCCAGGTGTTTCCGTACTTGGACGATTGCCTCCTCACCTCCACCAACAGGCATCAGCTAATACAAGCCAGGGACACCACTCTTACTCTTTGCAATCAACTGGGCATTACAATAAATTCAGAAAAGTCTGCCTTGTCGCCATTGCAACATATCGATTTTATCAGAGCAGAATTGGACACCACCACCACCACTTTAAAACTTCCAGCAGAAAGGATATTACTACTTTGTCCACAAATCTGGAACATTATATCCAGAGACAGGGACATCAGAAATGCTAAAGTTGTTAGGGATGATGGCAGCTGCAATAATAGCGATACCGCTGGGTAGCATGCACATGTGGATTCTACAATGGCTGCTGTTCACTCAATGGTCTTATCAACAGCTCCCAATGTCTCATCTCATTATTGTAACAAACACATGCAAAAAGGATCTTCGGTGGTGGTTGACCTCTCTTCATGTAATGATAGGTCATCCTTTTATCCTACCCTCACCATCGGCCACAGTGACCACAGAAGCTTCCCTGATAGGGTGGGGGGGGGCATTTTCAGGGAAGAACAGCCCAAGGCACATGGACTAAACACGAGACACATCTGCATATCAATGTCCTGGTGATGAGAGTGGTATGTTTGGCGTTGCAGTACTTTCAGGACTCTCTCCCTCTGGGGACAATTGCAATTCAGACAGACAACATGGCAGTGGTCTGGTACTTGAACAAACAAGGAGGAACCAGGTCCTATCCCCTTTGTCTAGAGGCCCTAAGAGTATGGCAGTGGGCTACATCCACCGAGCACCTTCTGATAGCAATGCATATCCCGGAGAAATCCAACGTGATTGCAGACAAATTGAGCAGGGCAATTTTGTTGCCTCATGAGTGGTCTCTCAAAAAAGAGATAGCGGAGATAATATTCCGCAGATGGGACCAGCCTTGCTGTGATCTTTTTGCTTCCCACATGAACACAAAATGCAGAAGCTACTTTGAACTGATTCCCCCTCCAGGAGAGTCCCCAAGGGACGCACTCGTACATGATTGGCCTCTGGGTCTTCTCTATGCATTCCCACCAATTCCCCTGATACTCAAAGTACTACAGAAAGCAAAAGCCCTGAGAAGGACCATCATTCTACTAGCCCCTCATTGGCCTTGTCAGATTTGATTCCCCTTCCTTTAACTTCAGCTGTTGGAAGAGCCTTCGATTCTGGACCCAGTTCCAGACCTTCTGACGCATTCGTCGGGGGCTCTTCATCCCTCCCTTCAGTCCCTAAAAGTGACATCTTGGCTGCTCCAATTCCCAACATAGCCAGGTTCCATAACCTCTCAAACAAAATGCAGCATATTTTAATATCGTCTCATAAATCCTCTGCTAGGAAGTTGTACCTTAGCAAATGGAGGAGATTTTCTATATGGGCTTTTCAGAATAACATTGATCCTACCAATCCTCCATTTCCTCTATATTAGAATTTTTAACTATGCTTTTCAACAATGGAGCTGTGGCAGCTGCAGTTTGGGTACAGCTTGCCGCCATCTCTAATTTTCATCTTGGCTTTGAAGGATTGAACATAATGTCACAAAAGCTATCCCCAAAGCCTTTCTCAAAGGGACCTTCCACCTCAGACCACCAGTGAAATCCCCTTATACTCCATGGAACATAAATTTTATGCTTTCACGCATTATTCTCCCACATTTTGAGCCTGCTTCCTCATGTGACTTGAAATTTTTGTCTTGGAAGACTATCTTTTTAGTAGCCATCACGTCTGCCTATAGGGAATCAGAGCTACAGGCCTTGTCCTTAAAACCTCCTTATTTGTTTTTTCATGCTGACAGAGTGTCCCTGTGAACAAATCCTTCATTCTTACCTAAAGTTTGTACTGAAGCTAACCTTAACCAAATCATAGATTTACCAGTGTATTTCCCCAAACACACCAACAACTTAGAGTATATGCTGCACAAGCTTGATGTTCATAGACAGCTCAGATTTTACCTGGATAGAACCAAAGAGTTCAGAAGATCAGAACACCTTTTTGTTTCCTTTTCAGATTCTAAGAAAGGCATGCCAGTGGCAAAAACAACACTCTCTAAATGGTTATCTGATTGCAACACTTTCACTTATTCAGCTGCCAATTTACCTTTACAACACAAAATTAAGGCTCATTCTTCCAGAGCTGTGTCCACATCCTCTGCTTTTTCTGCTAGGCTTCCTATAGACAATATTTGTACAGCAGCCACTTGGTCAAGACCTCATACCTTTATCACTCATTACAAAGTTGATAGGGCCTCCAGGGACAGGGCCTTCTTTGGTTCTGCTGTCCAGAAAAACATACACCCATGAGACACCCAAGAAAGATGGTGCTTGGGATGCTACGCATCTGTAAGAATGAATGGCGAGATAGAACAACTTCACATAAAGAAGTTATGTACTCACTATAATGTTCCATGTGAGTTGTTCATCTTGCCTTCATTTTTACTTTCCACCCTCCTACCCCCTCCAGGGTTTTTCGAGGACCAAGATACTAGTTTTATCATGGTTGCTCTACCTTTCTATGGTTTTTACCTAAAAAAAAAGTGATAGAATGGCATATGGTATTGTTAGAGGCAGCAATCAAGATCTGAGGTAACATAAGGTGCATCATGGGATAGGGACTTGGACTTGAGCTGCCTGAAGACCTCGAGCTTTGTAGTAGGCCGACTCTGTAAGCATGAAGGCGAGATGAACAACTCACATGGAGCATTATGGTGAGTACATAACTTCTCAGAATTCCTCACCTATCTTTATGCATTGCTCCTTTCCCCTATAGCTTCACAAACCTGCTTTTTGAATCATGTTGATTTCCTCTTGTTCTTCCTTTTGGTATGGCTACCTCTCTTAACTCAGTTACCATTTCTGTTATATTCCATGATTTTGTCAAATTGTTTTAGACATCTTTTCTTTCCTTATAGTTGGAAGCTCAGATACAATGGAATATGATCTGTTCTACTGAACAGCTTCGCTACATCCCCTGTTCCCACCTAGGTCACTGATGTGTTCCACAACTAGTATGTTACTGTGCTTTGTTGGAGTCTCAGCCTTCAATGCCTCCATTAATTCTCTACTTCCTTATTTACCCTAGAAGTAGACCTACCTCCATTCAGGTGCTGGAATGTTAATGTCTCTTGTTATAATTCTTCTCTTTCCCACCCCTACCTCAGTTCCCACTCTGGCTAATTATCTTGTCTATTTTCCTTTCCTGCACCCAGTGGCCCGCTCTGCAGTCTTGCCACCTACAAAAGTTTCCCCTGCCTGTAAACACAGTCTCAAAGCCAAAGTACGTATTTTGTCCTACCAGTGCTCTCCCCCTGCACCTTCCTCTGTTATGCACAGTGATCATTCTCTCACATAAACTTCTGGGACCCAGACGACTGTATCCCCTCTCATCCATGTCTTAAGCCTGTGATATGCACACCTCCATCATTGAGCCTTGCCTGACTTTGGCTTATCCTTTTTCTCATTGACCCTTGGCACTGCACAGTATCAGTTTCTATTTCTTTATTTCTTTTGGTTCTCATGCCTTGCAGGCTGCATTCCAGCTCCTTCATTTTTGCAGCTCCATTGCTGCCTTACATCCACATAGCAGAGTGGCGCTGTTCCTTCTTACCCTATTTTATTTTAAAGTGACACACATGGTAATTTTTGTCCCCAGCCCCACTTAGGAGTTGTCATTCCCCTGCATTCAGTTGCGATGTCCCACATTATTTCCATCGGTCCCTGATACATTAATTCAGCTCTCAGACTTGCAGCATCTACACTCCGCTACCAGTAGGCACCAGTGGCACATCTAACATTTAGCTGTACCACTTGCTTTACTGCAGCAGTTTCTTAAGCCCTTGCCTCAGTAGCTACTTTGTGTCTCTGTGTCTTAATACATCTCGGAGAATGGGCTACCTGTACATTGCCACTCTAATTGGAGAACGTATTTTCTTCAGCAGGGTGTTATTATATAGGTAATGCCTGCTGATAAATGAGTTGGCGTTTTCATGGCAGCATATTAAGCTGTAACAAAACAACATTCGCCATTATTTTACACTCACTATGTAGCTCTTTTGCTGTTTAGGGAGTGTAAAATTAAAAAAAAAAAAAAAAAAAAAAGAAGTGTGTGTGTATGTGTGTGTGTGTTTTATGTGAGTGTATGCATTCATGAAAGTAAGAGTGAGACGATGGAAACATTATTTTAGACTCGCTAAGCAGCCATTTTACTGTTTAGCGAGTGTAAAATTAAAACAAATGTATAATAAAAAATAGACAAGTGTGTGTGTGTATACAGTGAATATAAGAAGTGTACACACCCCTGTTAAAATATCAGGTTTTTGTGATATAAAAAAATGAGACCACAATAAATCATTTCAAAACATTTCCCACCTTTAATGTGACCTATAACCTGTACAATTCAATTGAAAAACAAACAAATCTGTTAGGGGAAAAATATAAAAAATATACAATAAGCTGGTTGCATAAGAGTGCACACCCTTAAACTTTGATGAAACGTCTTTTGATTTAATTACAACATTCAGGCCTTTTAGGCACACACCTGCCATCAATTAAAGAGACTTTGATTAACCTCAAATAAAGTTCAGCTGTCCTAGTAGGAATTTCCTGACATTTACTCATGTTGCCTGCTGCAGCAAAAGCCATGGTTCGCAGAGAGCTTGCAAAGCATCAAAGGGATCTCATTGTTGAAAGGTATCAGTCAGGAGAAGGGTACAAAAAAATTTTCACAGCATTGGATATACTATAGAACACAGTGAAGACAGTCATCAAAAAGTGGAGAAAATATGGGACAACAGGGATGTTGCAAAGAAATGGCCATCCCTCAAAAATTGATGAAAAGACAAGTTGAAAACTGGTCAGGGAGGCTGTGAAGAGACCTCCAGCAACACTGCAGGAATTTCAGGCAAGTACTGGTTGTGTACTAGATGTGACAACAATCTCCCGTGTTCTCCATATGTCTGGACTATGGGGTAAGGATGCAAGACGGAAACCTTTTCTTACACAGAAAAACATCCAGCCCTGGCTAAAATTTGCAAAACAATATATCAAGACTCCCAAAAGTATGTGAAATGCGTTATGGTCTGATGAGACCAAAATTGAACTTTCTGGCCACAATTCCAAAAGGTACATTTGACACAAAAACAACACTTTGCATCACCAAAAGAACATCATCCCCAACTTGAAGCATGGTGGTGGCAGTATCATGCTTTGGGGTTGCTTTTCTTCAGCTGTAACTGAGGCTTTAGTCAAGGTGGAGGGAATTATGAACAGTTCCAAATACCAATCACTTTTGGCCCAAAACCTTCGGGCGCCTGCTAGAAAGCTGAACATGAAGAGAAATTTCACCTTTCAACACGACAGTGACCCCAAGCATACATCTATATCAACAACATAATGGCTTCACCAGAAGAAAATGAAAGTGTTGGAATGGCCCAGCAAAAGCCCAGACCTAAATCAATAGAAAATCTTTGGGGGTGACACGAAGAGGGTTGTGCACAAGAGATGCCCTCGCAGTATGACAGATTTGGAGCGCTTTTGCAAGGAAGAGTGGGCAAATATTGCCATGCTGATAGACTCCTACCCAAGACGACTGAATGTTGTAATTAAATCAAAAGCTGCTTCAACAAAGTATTACTTTAAGGGTGTGCACACTTATGCAACCAGCTTATTGTATATTTTTTGTTTTTTCCCCTAAAAGATTTGTTTGTTTTTCAATTGAATTGTACAGGTTATAGGTCACATTAAAGGTGGGAAAAGTTTTGAAATAATTTATTCTGGTCTCATTTTTTAATATCATAAAAAACCTGGCATTTTAACAGGGGTGTGTACACTTTTTATATCGTGTGTGTGTGTGTGTGTGTGTGTGTGTGTGTGTGTGTGTGTGTGTGTGTGTGTGTGTGTGTGAGAGAGAGAGAGAGAAAATGATCAAGCGGTGGATACAAATCTTTTAAAAGGTGTGCATACCTTTTAACCTCTTAGCTTAAAAAATCTGGATAAAGTCTAAAACAATGGGGGAACAAAGGCTTAAACTTAAAGACAGATTTTAAATATTACTCTTATAAATTTAGAAAGTTGCTATAATAGCATGATTTATGTTAACATGCATTTTCTGATGGATATGAAGTCCATACCTTTAACCTGCACCTAATTTTTTAGGGACAACCCTAATTTTGACTGAACTTTTTAACTCTGCTTCCCTTAATCCCTCCTAAAACTGGGTGGGGACTTTTAGAGAAAAGGTGAATTATAGTTAATAGACAATGACAATAAATAGTTACAGAATTTTTACTTCAGAAATTGTATATTAATTCACATTCTCTTATTCTGTTAGTGTCTCAAATTCATTGTACTAATATTTTAAAAGTGTCGATTACTTCTGGATTTGTCCCTGATCCTGTTGAGATTTGTCCCTTATTAGTTGCGAAATATGATAGTCTGAAACTTAAATGTTACTCATTATTTAGTGACTTCAACCATACCTCTCAACTGTCCAGATTTTTGGCTGATATTTTTGAACTGTCCCTCATAAAAATTGTGTTTTTTGACAAATCACAGGGATGATCTGTGGATTACAGTCACTAAATAATGACATGCATTTGAGTTTCAGACTTCATATCCTTCAGAAAAATGTACGTTAATATACATCCTGTTATTCTAGCAACTTCCTAAGTTTATAAGAGCAATGTTTAAAATGTGCCCCTATTTTTGGGCCTTTGTCCACCCATTATGTCAGACTTTGTCCAGATGTCTTTCTCTAAGAGGTTGAGAGGTATGACTTCAACCCCCCAGTGATTTGCCAGCATATACTACGGCAAGGTTGAAACAGTAGGTGGAGGAACCTTTTTACATCAAAATGATTAAAAAAAAATTTGTGTGTGTGTATGTGTGTATATATATATATATATATATATATATATATATATATATTTACTATCAAAATTTTGAACATTACATCTTCAACTCCATGTATGCGAAGTCTGAAATCTGAATGTGAAAATATTGAATATCGATATTCTGGACCATTAAATTCTACCCCCTTCTTGACCCATGTTAGAAATTGTGTTTAGGTGTGGAGCGGTCGGAAATGTCATCGTTCAACGTTTTTTCAGCATTTGGACAATTTGGCAGTGCAGATTTCACATACATGGTACAAAGGTGTGAATGAATTTTGTAGTTCACACATTGTGTGTTCCTTCCTTCAACCTTTCTGCTGTATATCTAAAAAGTTTTTGTTCCTTTTGATAACTCTTCCTAGTTACTGCCCCTTTGCTGCTCTTACATCCTTTACTTCATGTTCTGCTTTACCTTGTACACTCTCATTCACTTCCCCTAGGTTCTTTTTTTCCACATCTTGTATACCTTTTTTTGTTAGTTTTCTATTCCTCTGTAGCCACATTGACCTTCTCTTTGTTTACCTCTTCTCACCCCTATTCATAGCCCAGTTACCCTAATTTATTTGTTTTCCACTGTTTACTTTCAGACACTTTTTATCTTTTACCATTTCCCCATGCACCACATTCTCTCCCTCCTCCTAAAAAAACCCATGCAGTTGCCTTTGTCCCTGGTATCTTATTCTTCTCATAGGACCATAGAATCATATCAGATTACTAGGCTATAGACCTGGAGGTCATTTAAGCCTAGCTGTTTCATCCCAATGTAATACCATGGAAATGCTAGTCAGTACCCAAGATTGTATTCACTGATGACTGCCCATGTCCAGGAGGGTTGTGGGCACTAGGCCCAGTAAGAATTTATGATGCCCCATCCGCTCATCCAGGTTCCTCTTGAACAGTGTCATAGAGGTGCTCTGTTTCACATGAATTGGTAGCCTGTTCCAAAGATGCGGCAGTTACTGGGAAATCAGTCTGGCCCTCCAGCAAGTCCTGTTTAAGTTGCAGGCCATATTTAGGTCCCTGGAATGGGTAGCTCAAGTCCCATTTGATTTACTGATACGTAGCAAGTTCATTAGGTTTGGGTCTTGGATTGCTCTGTAGGCCAAGCACAAGTCTGCCCTAAGAAGTCTGTATGATACAGAGTATAGTGACAGGGACTTTAGTTGGTCTGTGTAAGGCACATGCTGGAGCCCCTTGATCTTCTTTGTTAGAAACCTCTGAGGTCTCTCCATTTGCTGCAGGTGCTTTGTGTGGTACATGCTGTATGATGCGTTATACTCAATCGTGGGCCGGATTAGTGCTAAGTTATAACCTCTTTTGCTCCCAAGGCAGTGCCTTTACTAATCAAGTGTACTACATAGAAAATCTTCCTTACTACATACAGTAGACCCATGGTGGTCAAAGTTAAGGTTGCAGTCGACTTGTGACCCAGGTCTCTTACCACTTTGTGGATAGTTAGGGTATAGTTGATTTGATAATATGAAGGGACATTGTTTGTGTTGAAGGGAATGAAGATGCATTTCTTTGCATTCCGGTTGAGACCATGATACACCAGTCATTGGTCTGTGTGAGGTTCTCCTGGAATATTCTGACATCATTTGGAGATTCAGTGATTGCACCTAGTTTGCAGTCGTCTGAAAACTTGGTCAGCCACAATCCCTTAGTTTTGATCTGAACTTCTGAGAAATATATACCAAACAGTAGGGGGCCCAGTACTGAGCCCTGTGGCACCCCACTGGTAACAGTCTGCTGGTCAATGTGGAGCCAATTCCTTTGATAGTGTGTGTCCGTTTTTTGAGCCAGTTGGCAACCCATCTTACAACAAAGGAGTTAAGTTTGCTTAGTTTAACAGTAATTCCTGAATGGGAGATTGTGTTTTCAATCTTTGCCAGGTTGAGGTATGTTGTGTGCATAGCTTTCCCTAGTCAGTGGCCCTGGTCACATTTTCAAAGAAGTCCACCAGATTTAACAGGCAGGATCTGCCCTCGATGAAGCCGAATTGGGTAGCATCCAGGGTTTAGAGGTCACTTATGTCTTTATTTATGAGGTCCATAATAATACAGTCTCTCTTAATCATTGTTTACTTCTTGTCTACAGGATATCAAAGTGCCATCCAGGAAGATTTAGATTCCCTCATGTGTGTGATTCTTCTGTGTTTTTCCACCCAGTCTTTCACCCTCCTCCTCCTCTTTTGGTGTGTTTGGCAGTCACTACCCTGTATTGATCCACCAGTACAACCTTATTTTTCTACCTTAGCCACAAGGGCTGTTACTGTAGGTTCTGACCTTTTCTGATTATTTACCCATTTGTGGGGGCAGTATTCAGTACATTCCTCACATTTGACTCTTGCCCTTATATAGACTGCCACTCCCCTCCATCTTTCATTCCCTCCTATGTAACTCTGAAACATCTGTGCTCTTGCACCTGTATGTCTCACTGCCTGTATTCTTTTCCCTGTGCTTCTCTGGTACCAGCAAACATACTCTCCCTGCATGTATTACTCTGTAGAGCTCCATCTCTTCTTTCCAAGATTTGTTGGTCAAATTCACCCTACGTTTTACCTTTACTATGTTGTACGCTTGCTGTCTCCATCTGTCTAGTGCCTGAGTACCTATTGCTGTTCTTTCTCCATAAAATGCCTTCCTTATTTTGTGGGGGGATTTTTTTAGTGACTGTTGCATGTGTTGTATGTGTTGTACTCTTCTTTATGGTGCTCCCATCCTTACTAACCTCCAGGCTTCACAAAAAAATAAAACTTGAACAATATTTTTTATTAAATAGAAAAAAAAAAAGAATAAAAACTGTCTAATACAGTGACCATAATGAACAGACAAAGTTTAACAACAATAAAACTAAATCAACTATTTACATTATTTACATAGGCCTGAAGAAAGTTTGAATATTACAAATATTAAAAAAAAACTTTTTAGCGAAGCAAACAGGTAATGATTAAACAGAGTTAAAAGTCCATTCAGAAAGTCTCAATTAAGTTTGAAACCTTTGTCCTTGGATTGTTGGTAAAACTCCTTGGATATATTCTGTTATTTAGTTTTGACTTCCTTGTTTATGATTTCTTCTTGTAAGGAGAGAAATTTATGAAAACTCGGAGAGATGGCAGAGGTGGATTTCCTTGTAATACATTTCATGGCTACTGCTAATATTGTCCATAATAAGGAAGTTCTGTAATACAGGACGAAAGCCCTTATTGTGGTATATCGTGGTATTTTATCCGGTTTTATTTGTGTTTACTTTAAACTGTGTTGCTTTATCATCAGTATTGCTCGTACCGTGCTTTCAATGTTTTCTTTAGTTTAGTTTGGACTTGGTCTTTTATGGTTTCGATAAATTTGATTTATTCAAAGAAAAAGTTTCATCAACATTAAAAAAACTTAAAGTTTTAGTTAATGTGGAAGTTATCTTAAAATAAAGCTGAAAGAAATTCATCAGTATCTGTCCAGAAATTCCTTAGTTTACAGCAGTCATAGAAAATATAGAGCCAGTCTGCATTACATGATGTTACACATCTCCAGCAAATGTTATTCTATTTTTTAAATTTAGCAATTTTGTCAGGAGTTAAAAATGTTCTGTGTAAAAACTTCCAAGTAAATACACTCCAGTATTGGCCCCAAGAAGTGAGTTTTACTTAAGACAGAATTTTAAGTTTTCCTGTCTGGGACTATGTGGCAGGCCTTTAGTTATTGTGTTCCATTGCTTAGTTGTTAAAATGGATCGGTAATTTAACAGAATACTCTATAATTTGGATACTAAATTGTCAAACTTTTGATCATTAAATAATATTTCGGATATAAGTGTGAAAGGAGGTTGATCTAAATATGATGCATTCTGTATAAGTCTTGAAAATAAGTAATTACACTTTGTAGTAATAATCAATCTTGGGGTGATAAGTTATAGTCTTTTATAATTTGTTGCAGTTATAAAGTTTTCAAATCTTTAATACATTGTTTCCAACAAGTTACATTTTTAATTTCCCATTCATTAAAGATGTTAATATGAAGTTTATCTGAGATGTTTTTGGTGATTTTTAAAGGGATTTTTAGGTCAAACCAAGATTTAGTATCTGCATTCGAATATTTCCCAAAATTGTTAATAATAAGAAAGCATTTAGACGGCAGGCTAGAGACTGCCTTCCCTACCAGGGATTGATATGAGAATATAGGCAAAAAGAAAAGGGTAGAGGAATCCTAATTGAAAGATCTGCTCTGATAGAGTTTTTAGCTGACTCTATAACAGAAGCTGCTGTTAAAAAGGGACAATTGGTAGGGCATATAAAGTATTGCATATAAACTATAGGAAACAATCAGGGATTAAAAAGGTTGGGAAGAGTTACTGGATACGCAATTTATATGGAAACAATGGGAGGACGTAAGTATGGCTCCTAGGTGTGCAACAAAGTTTGGAAGATTTAGGACTTTTTCTTGGAAGTGTTTGTGTAGGTATTTTTGTACCCCAAGCAGACTTCAAATAATTTTTCCATAGGTGGTTGACAAATGTTGGAGGTGTGTAAAAAATTTCATACAGAGTACTCTTTTAGAAATATTGGGTGAAAAAATGGGTGCAACTAAGAAAATTATTCTTTTATGCTGGGAAAGAGGATCTGAATTGCTTAGACATATGAGAGGCTTTGTTAAGATTAATTCTGGTAGCTGCCAAAAAGCAGTTACTAGAAAATGGAAATCAGAGTCTAAACCAACTGTATTTGAAGTATTGGATGTTGTAACAGAGATAAAAGAATGGGAAGTGGGATCTTTAGAAAAGGGTAGGAGCAAATTACATAGAAATAAATGGGAACTGTGGAAACAATATGGCAGAATAATGTTCTGGAGGAGAAGTGAGGTTTAAGGGAAGGCAGGAATTAAGCAATGTATGTAATGTTGGACTGATGATCTATTATACATCACATATGTTCTTTTGTATAACTATGTAGGGAACACGTTAATATGTTTAGTAATATAAAAAAATATTTGCCTGTGTCTGAAATGATAATTTAATAAAGGTGATAAGAAAAACATAGTACCTGAGTTGTCTGTGGACATCCAAGGTACAGAGTATCCTTTCTCCCTCATTTTTAGGTTCAGGGAAAAAAGACAGTGAGGTGGATAGTTTGGCTTAAAGTAAACTCTGATACCACTTTAGGCATAAAAGAAGGATTAGTTCTCAAAGAAACCCTGTCTCTGTGGAAAATGAGATATGGTTGACTCACCATAAGAGCTTGCAATTCAGATAACCTTCTTGCAGAGGTCACAGCAATCAGTAAAACTGTTTCAATGTTAAGAACCTCAGGTCAGCCTGATTAGTTGGTTCAAAAAGAGCAAGTGGTAGCATCTCTAGCACAAAATTAAGATAGATCCCAAGGAGGGGCCAACAGTTTTCTCAGTGGCCTGTTTACAAAAACCCCTTTCAAAAACATTTTATCATGAGAATGCACTGAAAGAGGATGGTCCAAGGGCAGACATGTTGAAGTGGCAGATAAACAAACCTTGATGGAAGAGTAAGAAAAGCCGTAGGATTGCAACTCACACACACATAAAACCAGATAACAACTAGCCCTAAATGGATACTGGTTATGTTTGCACCAAATAGAAAAGCTTTTACATTTATTAATATATGATTATCTAGTAGCAGGCTTTCTTATCTCCATTACCACCTGCTGCACATCCTCAGTAAGCAGGTGTCCAAAGGGAATTAAGACCCTGTCAAATTAAGACCCTATCATCCAGGCAGTCAGTTGAACTTGATTAGGGTTCAGATGTATCAAACATCCCTTCTCCTGTGTGAGTAGATCCAGTCTGTGAAGAAGCTTGTGGTAAATGCCCCTGGCCATTTCCAAAAGAGTGAACCATGGTTGCCTAGGCCAGAATAGAGTCACCATCATAATGGTCTTTTAGGATTCCTTCTGGATCTTCATAAGTAACCTGATATTAGTGGAAAGGGTGGAAAAATAAACAGGAATATTCCTGCCCATGGAAAAGAAGAGGCATCTATCTTCCAGGCCTTCTTGCATGGAGTCCTGGAGCAGAAACTTGCCAGCTGATTGTTCAGAGAGGAGGCAAATAGGTCTGCTTGAGGAACTACCCACAGATGGATCAAATCTTGGCAGACCCCCAATCTAAGTGTCTCCCCTTATCCTTCTTAGCTTGTCTGCCACACTGCTTTGCTCTTCTGAATGCAGAATGCCTCTGTAGTGAGACTGTGTTTTGAAGCTGTATCCCAATCTAACATAGCTAGTCTGCAAAGGGGCTGTGACCTGGTTCCTAATTGCTGTTAATGTATCACAAGACTGGAGCATTGACATCCCAGGGAAGAAAGATGATTCAGATAGTTGAGTGCCTTGATCAGGGCAAGTATCACTTTTATATTTATGTGCTTGCTGTCCCGCACACTTTGAACTTTTATCCCACCTAAAGCTGCTCCCTAAGCAAAGTCCAAGGCATCTGTACTGACTGACTGCTTTGGAACAGGAAGGGAGAAGGTGACCTGGAGTTAGGTAAATTTGTTGTCTCCACCAAGTGATTTCTCTTCTGACAAACTCCATCACTGGGATTTCAAATGACAGTGCTGGGACAAGAGAGACTTCAGATTCCTTTGTATCATTCTCATGTGGAGTCTTGCCAGGGCTATCATGAGAATCATAGATGCTGTGAGACCCAAAATCCTGAGGTATTTTCTCAGTGACCAGAGTCTGAGTAGAATACCTTAGAAACTGACCTTGATAAAGATCTGTTTTTTCCTGTCGAGAAAACTATTTGAACTGAAGTATCTAGCTGACATCTCAGGAATGCAATCTTGCTGTGATGAAGTCAAAAAAGACTTTTGAATGTTCTCTTGTAATCCCAGCTTATGTAACAGCTCTCACCCAAATGAGAGAGTGCTGACACTTTAGAAAGACTCTGCAAAGACAAGCAAGTCATCTAAATATGGAAAAATATGGATACCCTATAGTCAGCAATGAGCTGTAACTGGAGCTAGACACTTTATGAACAGTCTTGGTATGGTGGATAGTCCAAAGTGTAGGGCCAAGAACTGATAATGTGATCCAGACACACACAGCCTTAAGAAACACCTGAAGTCTGGATAAATAGGGATGTGATGATAAGCATCTTTTAAATCTAGTGTCACCAGGAAACTTGAATGAATTAGAAGAGGTAACAGGTTGTGAAGTAACATCATTTTGAATCTGGGCACTATCACAAACAGGTTTGGGAAAGAAAGATCCAGAAATAGTCTTCAAGCATTTTCTTTCTTTTACATTAAAAAACTTACTTGAATAAAAACATTTCCCCTCCCGGCGAAGAGGAACTTGTTCTGTCACTCACATGGACAACATGTGATAATGCACAGGTGGAGATGAAAGTGTGTGGTCTGGTGGATGTGAATTACCCCCCCCCCCCAAAAAAAAAGGAGGAATTTCCTCCCACTGCTATCTGTAACCTTAATGAATGATCTTCAGAACCCATTTCTCTGAAACTATCTGTTGCCAAAGAGAAAAGTGGAGATTCAGACTTTCTGGAAGAAAATAAGGCTGCCAGAGTGTGAAGAAGGGGACAAGATCCCTTAAATAGTCATTGTGACTTGGAATATATTTTGGGAGATTCCAGTTTTTTTTTTTTTTTGCCATAATTGGATGATGGGTTAGAGAATCCCTCAGAAATTTTGAAAAAGGAGAGCTGAAACATCTTAGTGATTGCCTAAATCATCTTAACCCCTTTCATCATATTTTCTTAAAACCCCTGTAACAGAGAGGCCAAAAACTAAACCTCTATCCAAACGGGAATTTAAAATTTCATTTTAAACATAATCGGGGAGGTTCTGAGAACAGTCAGGCAAACCTCCCAAAACAATAAAAGTTCCCATAGCACTGGAAAAGGTATCAACTGAGTCATACACTGCAAACAAGTAGTGACTTGTACAACTGACTAAACTAAATTATGTAAATCAAAATTTTCCTTACAATAAAAAAGTGTAGATAAAACATTACTCATGCTTTCCGAATTAGAACAAACTTTAACATGTGAGCCTGACATTTTATAGTTTGAAAATCAAAGCTGCAGAAGCATACACTTTTTCCCCATACTTATCAATCATCTTCCCATCCATATCAGAAAGAGTAGGATTGGAATTAACTAAATGCCTTAGGAGCAATAAGATTAACTGTAGCTGTAGCTGCTTGATCAGATTTGGTGAGATTGTATAAAAACTTAATAGACAGAAGAAATGTGTGCATTCTGTCTGTCTTTTTATGGGCAGATGGCCAACTATCAGAAAATTGCAGGCAGTAACACACACACATATCCTCCTAAGCTGACAGAACTGGAGGACTGGGTGAAAGTTCTAGAAATTCCTTCTGTAACAGCACACAGTATTTTCTGAGGGACTGAGAAACCTCTGTGTTCTCCCACTGAAAATATTGGGGCATTCTGTAAATAGTCTCAGATAAAGAGACCCCCCCCCCACAGGAAGAATCAGAAACTGAGCTCTCCCCTGTGTCTAAATCAGATATCTGAGGAGAAAACCCTGTATCTGTCCCTTCATATTCCTGTCCAGATTCAGAATCTTGAATCTATTCAGGACAACAGGTATCCTTCTTTCTTTTACTGGAAACTACTTTATAAGAAGGATCAATAGCCTGAATTAAACACTAAGCCAGACACAGTAAAATACTCCTGTCTAAGGAAATTTGAGGAGGAGGAGATAAATGTTTAATTTTCTGTTTCTTTTTTACAGGGAAAATGGTGCCAAAAGTGTTGTTAATGACAACAGCAGCTTACCTAGGTCTGGGTACAACATTTTGACAAAATAGGAAGCCTTCCCTGTTCCCTCTCCCAGGACTAATAAGAGTGGGTCTCCTAATTCTGTTGGCCACCAAAAAAGCAATTACCTCAAAATGGAAGTCAGAGTTTACACCAACTGTATTTCAGGTATTGAATAAATAAAAGAGATAAAAGAACTGAAAGTGGGATCTTTAGAAAAGAGAAAGGGCACATTACTTAGAAGTAAATGGAGACTGTGTGAGCAATGCATGCATAATAAGGTTCAGGAGGAGCAAGAGTAAGGTTTGAATGGAAGGCAGGAATTCAGCAATTTTTTTGTAATGTTGGATTGTTAATAGTAACAAAGAAAATATATGTGAGTTATATTGTAATTAAATGAAAACATGTTAAAGTGGTTTCTTTTCTTTTCTGTTAATTTGTTTGCCTAAGTCTTAAGTGATAACTTAGTAAAGGTGTTTAAAAAAGAGTGGCTTTTCCTTGTGTACTGAGGGGATCCTAACAGCCGCAGAGGACTTGGCTGACCCCCAGTCCATAATGGCTGTAAGTGCTACACCAGAAGGAACTGGCATAAAAAATCAGTGGTCTGAGGAAAATCTAATGGGCACATCAGAGTCACCCACCTGCAGCTGAGACAATATTTTAGCCTGCTGTGGTCGCAAAGGGTGCTTGCTTATTTTTTCTTTTTGTGGCTGGAAGATGAACCAACCATGGGACTGGCAGTTTGTTCCATGTTCCTTTTCAATGCTAAAACAAGTAGTAAAATCTATGTCTTTAAACATCACTTTTTTTTACATAAAAATACAGTATAAAGGCACTTTCAAACACTTTACCTGCCCCAAAAAAGAAAAACAAACTTTTTTCCAATGGAAAATGGTTTTGAATTACATTAAATAACTTTTAAAACTGTCGAGAATAAAGAGCGCTCTCATCTATACATAAATTATAGTCTTGTGACAGTCTGTTACAACACAAGCTCCTAGCCTTAAAATAACTTTCCTGAACTAGAAGGAATTGATAAACTAACATTTTTTTTTAAATAGAAGTTTTTTTTCTCCAAAGAGAACTTGTCTGCTTTACCTGCAAAGGAACAGCACAAACCATCTGTTGATCCTCGAAAACCTCAGAGGAGAGCACTCTTCGGTAGCAGGAAAGCTCTGAAGTGATTGATTCCCAAACGTGTCTTTTTAGTAAGCTCAGCTTGAGCTGACTGAATCTTTTGGCACATGGAAGGTGACCTAAAGCTTTGGAAGCTGACCGACTGTTATATCCTATGCAGGATGTAATCCATATAGCTAAGACTACTGCAACAGTGATCAAATGCTAAAGATTTAAAGGTACAATGGCAAGCACTTAAGTGAAAAATAAAGTTGGAAATTATGGAAAATGAATAATAGATCGCAGCCTCACTAGCAGCCTTAATACGTAAGTACATTTAATTTAATAGTTTACAGTACAGTTTTGTTTAGAGATAGCCTGTTTTCCCCCACAGGGCTAAAAGCTAATACTTTCTGAAAGAATACAAACTGTTTTTCAAATCCAGAGAACAAGTATAAGAAAAGAACAGACCTAGGTAATGCCTGTGGGTATAGCTGTCAATTTGGGGCAGTTATTCCTATTTGGATGATGTAACTTAATTTTTTTTGTAGATGCACATAATTTTATGTCTTTGTTCAAAGTAAAGAGGGGATGGGGGTGTTCTGAAAATGTGATAGTTATTTTCTCAAAGGTTTTTGATTAAAACAAAACATTTTGAAAAATGTGACATGTTCAAGTGGAGATGAGAAAAAAACAACTGTATAAAAGTTCAGCCTGCTAAATCTTAGTGTCTGTATGTAAGACAAATATTGTGAATACATATTCAAAAAGCTGTCAGGTATATTAGGTGAGAACAGCAGCATTTTATCATAATGGCTATATTATCTATATTATCCAAGAACATAAATAGCCTTACAGGTAGGGACAAAAATGAGAGAGTACTTAAGTACATTAACAAATGCAAAATGCAAATGGCAGTGCTGTAGGAGACACATTTGGAAGGAAATGAGCATCTGGACTTGAAAATGAAAGGATTTCAGGATGGATATTCAGCAGAATATTGGGGATAAAGGCAAATGGTAGTAATAATACTGATTGCTATAGGGGCTCCAATGGTAATAGAAGAGGTGAAAAAGACAGTAATGGTAGATTTTTACTTGTAAGGGGCTATTGGCAAGGGAGGAGGATTACTCTGGCAAGTATTTATATTCCATTCAAAATTGCAATTATAGACATTGACAGAATTTTGGGAGAAGTAAGCCTTAAGAGCAGATCTCTAAACTATCCCTACAAATCAGGTAATCCTAAACCACCTTGTTCTATTAGAAGGATCAACATATCCCATTTAACTTTCCCCCTCTTCTCCTCCCAGATAAATTCATTCAACTCTTTATAATTTTCCACAATTTCTCCACTAGTTAATTAAAATATGTCTGACCCCGTATATAAAATTAAAATGACTAAAAACATTTTTACTGCTTGTATTTTACTATCCATATCCAGAAACAAGATCTTCCAGTTTCTCAGCTTTTGTATTATCTTTTCTTTAGTCTCTTCCCACATATCCTTAGCTACCGTAACAGAAGTCTTTTAAATCCATACTCCTCAATGCTTCATCTTATCATGTCCCTGTAGTTCTGGCTATTGCTGAACCAATGTGTGTGGGGGCATACATAATTTATGGCTGTAACCTTTGTTTTAGCTTCATTAATTTTATATCCCAAAAAGATTTGAAACTGTCTCAAAATGTTCCACAACACTGAGATGTCCTTCTCTGGATTTACCAGGTACAAAATAATATCATCTGCAAATAAAACCAACTTTTCTTCTTTACCATATCCGTTATATCCTGCATTTCTGAGTCCCTTATTTTCTTGGCTAATGGCTGTAAATATAAAGCAAAATGCTAATTAGAAAGGGGAAAGAGGACACTCCTGCTTGGACCCACTGTTCAGAAACAGTTTATCAGAGAGAACCCTCATCCTTTAATTCTTGCCTCCGATCCTTCATCTGTCCTCATAATTAACCTTAGTATTATTTATTTATTTATTGGCATTTGTTGACTGGGTTTGTCCAACTGGGATTTTGTCCCATTTTCAGTGGAGACCCGAGGAGAAAAGCTCCAGATAGTACAATAAAAAAACACTACAGTAGTATACAAGCACAGCAAACAATAGAAATAAAACCAGTCATTACAGTAGTAAAACAATAAACAAAACAACATTAACAATAGTTAAATAACAGCACAAGGTTTTTTTTTTTTTTTTGATGCTATGTAACTGTACTAGTGGGGATAGAGTTCAGAAGTATGACAAGGATAGATGGAGTGATTCCAATGTGGGGGGGAGGAGAGAATTATGTAGGGTCATAGCAGGGGCAAATTCTGGAATTGAGTAAATGAGTCTTTAGTTTTCTTTTAAATAGTGGGGTGTGAGAGATTGAGCAAATGTCAAGGGGTAGTTTGTTCCAGGCTTGGGCCACAGAGTGTTTGTAGAGTAGCTTACCTACTGACTTATTTGGGTGGTAAATATCAAGCAATTGTTGATTAGAGGTGCGGAGGGGTCAAGATGGGGTGTAGACAGAGACAAGGAGAGATAAGGATGGACAGTAGAATGGTTTAAAGAACATAGAGTGCAACATGTGAAATTGATAGAGATGTAGTACTTGTGGGAGTTCTAGCCATTGTAGAGACTTCAAAGCAATACAGTGGTGTGTGTTGTTTGGGGAGTTGGTGATGAATCTGGCTATTTTGTGGTAGGATTGTTGGAGTTTATTCAGGGTAGTTTTTTGGATATTTGTGAGAACTGGAGCAGCATAGAGGAGTGAGGGGAGGAGTGCTTGTCCTAGGGTGAGTCTAGCTTCGGGACTGAGATATTTTTTGTTTCGGTATAATAGACCTAATTTGTGATGTGTTTTCTTTATACATTGTTGTATGTGTTGATTGAATTTTAATTCATCGTCGATAATGCCTCCAAGGAGTTTTGTGTGGGTGTCAGGTAGGATAGCTGTGTTATTGCAAGACTTAATGACAAAGGAGGATTTATGATGATTAAGAGAGTCGGGTAGGAAGAGTAAGAGTTTGGTTTTAGTAGGATTGAGAATCAGTAAGTTTTCTGAAAGCCATTGTTCAGTGGAAAGTAGAGCTGTTTGGGTTAGGGAGTGTAGGTTGGAGATGTTGTTGGCTATAGAAATGATTGTGGAGTCGTCTGCATATTGTATAAGCAAGGACTGATGGCATGAGGTGAAAAGGTCATTGGTGAAGATGTCGAATAAGAGGGGACCCAAGATGGAACCTTGTGGAACACCAGTATTGAGAGGTAAGAAAGGAGAAGGGGAAGAGAGCCATTTAACTGATTGTTTGCGTTCAGATAGCTAGCAAACCAGTTGAGGGTGGAGAGGTGAAAGTTAGTGAGTTTAGATAGTAGTAGTGGATGAGACACTGTATCAAAAGCTTTGGAGAGGTCAAGAAAGAGACAGGAAGTAAGTTTATTGTTCAGAGATTCTGCAATGGTGTGAGTGAAGGAGAGTAGAGCAGTAGTTGTGCTGTGAGAGGGGTGAAAGCCATGTTGGGTAGGGGTGAGTAAGTTTTGATTAAGAAGGTGATCCATAAGTTGAGTGTGGATGTATTTTTCTAGTATCTTAGATAGTGGGGACAGAATGGCAATGGGTCGGTAGTTTGAAGGGTCAGTGGAGTTACCTCCTTTGTGGAGAGGGATAGTGTAGAAGGATTTCCAAAGGGTAGGAACAGTAGATTCTTGCACAGATCTATTTATTAATATTGTTACTGGGTAGGCGATAGAGTCAGCTGCGAGTTTGAGGAAGGTCGGAGGTAATTTGTCAGTGGAGGGGGAGCACGGTTTGAGTTTGAGCAGTAGAGATTTGATGTAGGAAATGGGCACAGGCTTGAAGTAAAAGGGTGAAGTGTTGGGGGTGGGTGAGGGGACAGGTACTAAGGGAGAAGTAGGTTGAGAGGGTAGGAGATTTTTATGGAGGAGATAAAATGTGAATTAAGTAGGGTAGCTGTTTCCTCAGGAGTTGTGTTTTGGTAGGGTGAGGGGTTAGAGGGATTACCAGGGTAGAGGATGCTGTTGAGTGTTGTCCAGAATTTACGAGGGTTTGAGTTATATTTGTTCTGGCTTGAGCTATAGAATGACTTCTTGTCTATTATTACCTGTTTTTTAGCAAGATTGCGTAGTTGTTTGCATTTGAGTAGAAGAGGTGTTTGTTTAGATTTGCTCCAGGCTTTCCAGAAACTGTCTCTTTGTTTCATGATGAACTTAGTTTCCTTTGAAAGCCAGGGAGCATGATTGGATTTCACTCGAATCTTCCTAGAGGGAGCTAGGGAGTCCAGAGTATTTAGGAAAATGTTATTAAAAGTGTTAACAGAATCATTTAGAGGGAGTTGTTTAAGGATGGACCAGTCAATGTTTTGTAGAATAGAGTTAAACTGTGAAGGATTAAATGTAGATAGTTTTCTGCAGTCTTTGAAAAGGTGGGGTTTAAGTGTGTGAGAGTTGTATCTTAGAATGGAGGTAGGGAGATGGTCACTAAGGGAGTCTGATAAGATTGTGGGCTGGTGGTCGTGATGGGGGGTGTTGGTGAGAATCCAGTCTATTATAGAGCTGGAGGCTGAGGCTTTGTGGAAGCGAGTTGGGGTGGAAATGAGTTGGTGGAAACCATGGAGGTGAATGCTATGCTATGTTGTATCAGGGGAATGGAAATTCTTTCATTGTCCTATTCATTAAACACCATTTTACTCTTGAATGCTTTCTCTGCATCCTGACCCACCAGCAACACTGGTATTTTCTTAAATTCTGCTTCTCCCTGGATCATGATTGTTGTATTAATGTTGTCAAATGTTTGCCTCCCCTCCACAAAACCAAAGTGATCCATATCTATCAATTCTGACAATACTATTGCCATTCTTTTAACTAGCGTACACATAAACTCTTGATAATCATGGTTTAAAAGTGAAATGGGTCTATATTTAGCTGGGTCTGATGGGTGTTTACCATCCTTGGTTAATACTGCCACTACAGCTTTCTTGCAAGATGTTATTGCTTCCCCTCCTTTTAAAATACAGTTAAAAATCTTTGGTTTCTTTATCACTTTCCTCCCTCCTAACTTCCAAAGGAATACCATCCAATCCTGGAAACTTTCCTTAAAATTGATTGTACATTACCATTTTTATGTCAACCCCCTTCATCTTATCTGTTAATTGTTGAGCCACATCACCCTCTAACTTGGCACGATTAAATCTTCCATACATTTTTCTATTTGTGATCTTGATTTCCACATGTTTTTATTTTATACAAATTTTCATAAAATTTCCGAAATATCTCCAAAACCACTGCAGGATCTCTGATTATTTTTCTTGTTATAGGCTCTCTGAATTTGTCAATAATCCTTTCTACTGCCTAAGTTGTCATGCTAAAAGTGTTTGCAGTCTGCAGTTCTCAAAAATAGTTGTTTAACAGCAATCTTTCTAAATTCTTGCATGTTATCCAGATACTCCTTTATTTTCTCTTTAGCATTCTGCATTTGTGCCTCTTTTTGTTCTGTGATTTTCCTCATACTCTGCAATACTTTAGACTTTGTCATACACTTTTAATAACTCCTGCCACGTCTTAACCATATCTCTTTGTTGTATTTCTGCCTTGTTTTTAAACTCCATTTTCATTTTATCCCACTTACTAGCTGTAATTTCCATCTTCCCTAATAAATCTCAGTTTCTACTACCGACTCCGTACATTCCTCTATTTTTAGCAGGTAGGTTGGAAAGTGCTAGTGTCTCATTTTTATTTAATTACCAAACATTTTATTTTAGTTTTAACTGGTGCATGATTTGAAATAGTTATTGGGTGTGCATCAGAGCTTTCAGTTAAATTGAAATGTTCCATTGAAATGTAATTTCTGCCTAGTGTAGCTCAGTTATTTTCCTTTGAGGAATAATAAGTAAATTCGGTCCAAGTTCCTACTACTGAACCTAAATCTTCTGTATCAAATATTTTCATAAATTTCTTCATAAATCTACCCTCTCTTGTTATATTTTCCATTCCAGGTCCTCCAGACACACCCTCGCTATAGCAAAGCAAGTTCTAGGCCCCACCTATAGCTAATATTTTCTGCTGAAACCTGATTATTTCTCTTAAAAATTTCTTAAGCTCCATAATAGTTTATAGTGGAATTCAAATACATGCTGGTGTAATACTTTTCATTTACTAATATCCCCTTACTATTACAAGTTTGCCTTTATTGTCTTGTTTTCCTCTTCTATCACTATTAGACCCCCTCTAAAATTAGCATAATTACGTCAATTTTCTTTTTATCCATGTTATTCTTTTGAATATTCATCCTGAAATCCTTTCTGTCAAATTCTCATGCTCATTTCTCTTCAAATGCGTCACCAGCAGCACTATTTGCACTCTGTGTTTCTAAATGTAATTCAGTACTCTGCTTTTTTCTATAAATGTAAGGCCATTTATGTTCCAAGGTAATAGATATTGTTCCCACCTATTTTACATGAGTTTTTTTGAATGTGTATTTTCAACTTTTATTTTCATGCACACACTAATTTTTGGCAGACTGATTGTTTTATAAAGTGTTTTTTTCTTTCCATTTGAACCTATGGTATGTTTGCCAAGACTTTTTTGTTTAATAAAAATCCTCAAACAAAAAATTAAATACATTTTCAAAACACTTCCCACCAATATTAAATTAGAACAAATACACAAAATCATGCATATGTTAAAAAAATATATATATGTTTATCCCTCCAGATATGAACAATTGCCCCAAACAGACAGCTGCAACCAAAGGTATTACCTAAAAGGTTAAGGTTACACATGCTAAAGTGCATGCTTGCAGCCTATGGTCACACTTGCACTGATTTCTGTCTGTTCTTTTGTTATCTCTGTTCCTCTCCCAGATATGAAAAAAAACCTGCATACTTTCAGAAAAATTACATTTTAGTTCTATGAAAATGTATATCCTTAAGTAAAAGTAAATTGTACACTGTTCTATGAACTGTATTAAAACAATTGCTTGTAGGTTAGCTGCTATCTCTTATTCATTCCCTATCATTTCAGACTTAATTTAAAAGTACAATGGCAGGCAGTTCAGTGAAAAAAATTTGCATTTCCCTCAGCAAAGACTGCTCAGAACTCTCAAAATTAATTGCTTGTACCTGCAGACAGCTGGTGTCTATGGAAAAATACTCATCAATGAATACCTGTAAATTTCACTCAGAAAAAAATATACAGCTGCCTTCAACTGCAGACTTCTCGTCTCCCACTGAGCATTTACTAATGGAAAAAAAAAAGCTAATATCTCTGTAGGTGCTATGTCTTATTTTTGAAGCCTTCTTGCTAAAAAAAATACTTGTCTATAACTTAAACCAAGGGGATTCATCAAGATATTTATCTTTGTAAAAATAACAGAACATATCTTAATTCTACATATGATATCATCAGTGCACTTTTACTCCCCACCTCCACCCCAGCAGCCTAAAATCACAGCATATTAATATTAAACTTGCTTTTGTTAAGCTTTTTTTTCTCTTGTTATATTGTAAAGCTAATATTTCTTACAACTGAAAAAGTACTTTCTTACTTTAATATCTTTAACATTTAGTGACAGTCACTGAAAGCACTATCCCTACATTTAAAATACCCCTCACTACACAAAACTGCTGTACTATATATATTACACACAGTTAATATCATGAAATGTTTAATAGAAATACTAATAAGAACAAAAACTGGTACTTGCGTATTATCACAACCACATTTTCGTGCTAATGCTGGTTGCTTCTCCTTGTGTCAACTGGGACCAATGAAGTATGACTAAACCTCAGAGACATGTTTTCTTTAATGTGTTCTTGTTTTTAGGAAGGTTTCTCACTTCAACGGCTGAAAAAAATAAGGTTTGAAAAATAGGTTTCCCCATTTAGTGCCGGCATCTCAAGATGTCAGTTAAGCAAGTCCCCCATTCCACTTAAAACGTGTTCCACATTCCTTTTTCTCAGCCTTTGTCCTGAGAACAGAAAGCATCAGGAAAGCAAAGCAAAGCAGTACTCTGTCTAACTTTTTACAAAGTAAATGGGAAGGGTAGACTGTTAAAATACGATCTTGGTGGTGGTTTTGTAAAACGAGTAAGGGTTTGCACATGTTTGGATTTGTGGCTAGTATGCTCAAAAGCAGTTCATCTCTTGGAAGTGTGAATGTGTGAGTGTGTGTGAGTGTGTGTGTGAGAGTGTGTCTAACATCGTACGCCATGACTGACCACACTCCTTTCATGCCAACGTACACGTATACAGGCAGCCACTGTGATCACTCACTGAATTCAGTGCTTGACGTCTTTCAAGCACGCTAGCCACAAATCCTCAAATTTGAACCCTTACTCATTTTACAAAGCCACCACCAACATCCTAGAAGAGTTTTTCACAATCTACCCTTCCTGATTATACTCCCTTGTTGTTGTTTGAGTAAAAGGCAAGAAAGTCCAGCACATTGGAAAATGTGGTTTTGGTAATACATAAGTACCCAAAAATTGTTTTCCGTAATTATGTTTTCCTGTTTTAGTGTTCTTTAAAACATTAATAGAATAAAGTGGGATGTATGATGTACAGTCTATCTACAATGTAACACAGTTCACAAAAATCCAGTCTTAGTCTCTTTCTTGCAATGCCATATTTCAAAAATGTGACTGATGCTTTATAGTCTCTCCTACTTATTCACCAATTTCAGTGTTGCTTGTTTTCTTCCTGTTCCTCTCCGTCTTCCAACACCAGACTCAAGTTCAGTCCAAGATACTTTTGTCAACTCCTGTGCTTTTTTTTCCGTCTCTCATGGATTTTCCTCTCAAAGACTGGAAAAGGTTTCACAGTTAAAGTTTCTGTATAGACTTTACTGTCAGAAAAGTGAATCTCTCACCTGGTTCTCGATATTCCGTGATTGGTGGGATAAATTTGCTTCTTTTCTCCTTGGTATGCAGTGATTAAACATTTTCAATGAACACTCTGCTGTCTCCAATTTTTAATACTTTTCCCTTCTGCTGCAGTTTTCTCAAGATCAGCTTTCTGCTCTGGAACACCAGTCCAGTTGTTTATTTGTGCTTTCATAAAATTAATATAGTGTTCTCCTTCCAGTTTCTCTGGTACAGCAGAAAATCTCAGGTTTTCTCTGGTCTGACTTGTAACTAATATTTTTTGTAACAGCTCTCCTTGAGAAGCTTCATACTCGGCCATCTTTTTCTTCATTTCATCCTCTGATTTTTGCATTTTTATCAGTTCATCTGAACAACTGGTTAAAGCTTTCTTTTATTTTTCCAGCCTTTTTTATTTTAGTTGATATATTCCTTCAATGTTTTGTATATTTTAATCACCTCTGAGTAAATTTGATTTATTTTTCCTCTAAATTACTGGAAGCCTCTTGAACCAAAGCTGAAGCTTGAACTGCTTTTTCCTAAGCAGCTGCAGAATCCTTCCCAGACAGTGTTTTCTCTTCACCTTTTCTGGTTGATTGTCTTTCAGGTTTTCCAGGTAGTGTACGTAATAGCCAGTAAATGCATTTTACCCCCCCAAAAATGGTTTCAGAGGCACTTCTTTTTCTCAGATTCTGTTTTCACGCTGGGAGAGCTGAAGTTTAGCTGTTGATCAGTGTCTAGCCATCTTGGAAATCTAGTCCATCTAATTCTTTTGTTGCATCCCATTACATTTTTAGTGGAATGCCTAGTCACTTCAAGAGGATAGCTGTGTCCATTATCCTGCATATATTGTCCTTGCAAGTTCTATTTATTTCTATGTATGTTGCTCCTTTCCTTTTCTAAAGATCTCTCGCATTTATTTTATAATATTCAATACTTCAAATACAGCTGGTTTAGACTTTGATTTCCATTTTCTGATAATTGTTGTTTTGGCAGCCAACAGAATTAAACTTAATAAAGCCTTAGAAGTTCTGGTATCCTTGGTAAGTTAAGCAAGGGCTTCAGAGATAAAATCTTTATATGCAAGGGCTTGGAAGATGAACCATTTACGGACATTAGACACATTGCCAAAGTAGCGGTAAATTTATGTTTCCTATCAAGTTGTCCAAGTTGCACTTGAATTGGGTTAGGGAGAAACTTTGCTTCACATGCATGTGGAGCCTGTTCCAGAGTGGAAATTATCTCTGGGATACATACCTGTCTCTCCAGCGGGTCCTATTTTTATCACAGGCAATGTTTAAATCTTGTTTTGAGGATATGCAGACCTCAGTCCAAAGACCTCATCTGTCTGACCTCGGTCCGAAGATGCCTTACATGCCAGGCATAAATCTCCCTTCAGCACTTTGACTGAATACATGGATATGGCTTTGTAGTCTGCATAGGAGATGCTATTTACATTGTGTATTCTTTTAGTAAGGAACCTCTGTGGACATTCCAGTTGCTCAATGTGCCTGGTTAGGTATATACCAAATGGAGCACTGTACTCATTGATAGGCCTGATGAGTGCCAACTACAGTGACCGTCGTGCCATACCTTCATTTATCAGTTGCGCAACATAAAGTGGTTTCCTCTGTACTGTAGACACAATATGGCCTAAGGCAGGATTACTGTCTATGTGTCTCCCCAAGTCCCTGACTACTGGGTCTCCTCTTAGGGTGTTTTATCACTATGGTAGTTACTAACAGTGGTTAACTTCCCAGAGGTAACTTGAAATCCAGCCAATGTACCGCTGCCAGAAACCTTCCTGACACACCACACGTCCAGCACATGACCTCAGCCCATGGGTGTAGGGTACATAAGTGGATATATGAGCGTAAGATCCTCAATCTAAATTGCCACCACTCTGAGTGCAGCATTCTCATTGCCATCAGTCTGAACATTGCATTGTCTTTATCGTTACCGGTGCATAGACTTATTCAGGTAGGTTCCCTACTGGGGAACCTTCTGTAGTCTTGCTTTTTATACATAAGATCTGTTTATGCCAGCTAAGTGAGGGATGTGTGACTGCAGTAAGCAGATTCCTTATAAAGACCTCTACTCCCAGTGTCTGCTTTTTGTTTAGGGGCTGAGCATGATTACAGAAATTGTGCTGTCTGCCAATCTTTCATCCCAAAAATCCTTTGAACCAGACTTTCCTCCTGAAATACTTACTTAGACACACAACATCTGAAGCAGCCCATGCAGAGCAAGATGCTGAAACCCTCAGACTTGAACATCCCTCTTCCACCCCAAAAAATTACCTCAAGAAAACAAGACTTGAATTTTCTGTTGCCCAGTCTGATTGAAATGTTTTTGCTGAGAAACAGCAGGAATTCACTGTATGTCCAACTTCTCAGAAGCCTGATACCATGATCCCACCAGAGGCCAGTATGTGTCTGCTTCCTGCATGTCTGATGAGATTGAGTCTAGCACAATGGTAGAGAAGGGAGGGGGCTAGGGTAATCATCTCAGACACCCAGAGGGCATACCTTAAATCTTTGTTAGGGAACAGGTAATGGATACTTTAATTGAGGTCTCCCAGGGTTCTGAACCACCATGGTTTATTAGGGCGTATGTCCTGCCTAAAAAAAAAAAAACAAACAAGCATGTTTCTCCTGCCTAGACATTATCAGGAAATAGAATGGCCAGAATTCTCAGAAGGCCGTACACAAATTTACTTTGGGGGAGACTATTACTAGGATCATGCAATACTTTGAATGGGAATCCAGACAACTCATTGATGTACAAAAAAGTTATGATTTGCTTGAGGTAGGGGTTCTTAAACCCACTCCTATTCCCCAGACCTAGAAGCATTCCTGCATGTTTTTGCATCCACTTGTGTCTTTCTTGATTCCCAGTCTCCAGCTCTCAAAAAGCTTGATGTATAGTTTATGATCCCTGAGGACATGAAGTTTCTCTACAAAAAAACCTGTAGTGTTCCCTTCATTTTTTCTACCTATATGATAAGCTCACTAAGCTTTTATCTACAGCTATTGTGTTGCCATCAGATAAAGAGAGATAGTAGGGCTATGGACCAGAATGGGAAAAAGGTTTGCATTTCTGCCACCTTGGCCTTTAGGGTCTTAAATTATCAAACTCAAATGGCAAAGTACCTTTTGTCCTGTCAAGGGGAGCTGAGTAAAACCATGGCTAATTTAGTGGACTTCGAGCACATGGCACAGGTTGTGTCCATATTCACTCAGGCTACTCAAATACCCATGCATTCCAGTAAATACAGCTGTGATGCTGCTGATACTTCCTCCAGGGCTCTAGCCAGTGGTTCCATTATCCAAAGATTTGCTTGGCTGTGCCTTCAGTCCATCCCTGAAGATATCTATCAAGGCCAAGCTATTGGAATCCCCCCCCCCCCATATGGAGGCCATTTGTTTGTCCCTACTGCAGCTGGACTTTTCAGAACTCTGCAGGAGAAGGGAACATATTGCAGGATATCAAGCAAATGTTTCTCACACCGGTCCCCAGATAGCTAAGGAATCACCATTCCTAGTCCACTTTCTTTGTCTATAGGGAGCAAAAGCCACCCCCAAAGGGCAGAAACCAGGCCAAGAAAAAACTTCAGGGCAAACCTACCAGTCAAAACTGGAAGAGTCCTTTTTCCAGATATAACAGCTTCTATCTGACTATCTTCTACCACCCTCCTTGGTCCCAAAAACTTACTCTCCCAGATTGGGAATTCATCACTTCAGACAAATGGGTCTTGTCCGTCATCCAACATGGCTATAGAATGTCTTGGAGGGAGCTACTCTTTATGAGAGGAATTCCTCCTCCTGCCTCACCAGGTTCACCTCATACCATCTCTCATTCAGGATTTTTTTTCTCCCAGGGGACTATAGAACCTGTACTACTCTTAGCCAGCCTAGAAAAAGTTTTTTGTTCAAGACTCCTTCTGGTTCTCATGAAGGAGGGTACTTGGGAGGCCCATCCTGGACTTGTCTCATCTCAACAACTTTCTGAAAGTGCCTCCTCTAAAGCTGCTTTCCTTCAAACTATACTTTTTTATATCCTTCCACAAGAATTTCTGTGTCCCTAGACTTGAAGAATACTTACCTGCACATTACTATTCACCACACCTGCAGGAAATTCCTCATGTTCTCTGTTTTTTCATTTCACTTTCAGTTTTCTGATTTACCCTGTATCCTGCCTACTGTTCCCAGGATATTCACAAAGTGTCTTGTTGCAGCCATAGCCTTTTGCAGAATCCATGTAATACAGGCATTTCCCTTCTTAGAAGATCTTCTTATCCATGTCTCTTCCCAGGACACTCTGCATCAGCACCTCAGCTTCACAATGTCCTTTTGAAAAACTCTTAACCTCAAAAAGTTCTTTCCAACCCCCTCACAGTATCTGGTCTTCTTAGGTTGCAGACTGAATGCCCTCTTGATGTTGGTCTTTCTCACTCGGGTGAAAGTCTTATCCCTTTCCACCTACTTTCAGTTCTTGCTTCCCCTGGAATCAACCTCAGTAAGAGAAATCCCAAGAACTCTAGGTCACATGACAGCCACAATGTCCTGCTATTTGCCAGACTGCACATGTGGAAGATCCAGTGGTACTTGTATTCCCTTTGGTCTCAACACTGTTAACCACTGAACTTTCAAATCCCTCTCTTGCCCTTTCTAAAGAGAGAGTTACAATGGTGGCTCTCTCAAATTCAGTTCAGTCCAGGGCTACCCTTCCACCCACCTACACCCACTCATGATCTACATACCGATGCTTAAGATCTGGCTTGGAGTGCATGGATGGGTTCCACCCAATTTCAAGGATAGTGGTCCCCCAACAAAATAAGGAACCACATCCATGTGAAGGAAATGAAGGCCTTATTCAAGTTTTTCATGTGTAATCCCACCTCTTGACCCCAGGCCCCTTCCAAGATTTCTACCGACAACACCACTGACGTGTGGCATATCAACAAATTTCGGGAATGGGACAACCTTGTCCTACCAAATGTAGGCTAGCTCTTCCTGCTTAGGAGTTCAAAATGAAAGCAGATTTGTTCCTGCAAGTGGTTTACATTCAGTCAAAGACAGTGCTCTTGCAGAGTCACTAAGCAGGTCCATGGATAACCCTCACGAATGGATATTGAACAGAGAGGTCTTCATGGACATAATCTACATATGAGATATTACTCAAATAGATTGTGGTTTGTCTCCTCCCAGAACAGACATTTGAATCTCTACTGCTCCAAGACGCCGTGTCTCCAGGCCTGAAGAACAGGCACCCTGTCATTTTACCGCTGGGGGAGGTCCTTTTATTTTTTTATGTTTATTTTTTATTTTACATTGGTTAGCAAGGTGGTACACTGGTCACAACTGACTATATGCAGATGCAGCCTGGGTGAAAATTCAAAAAGGAGGAAAAAAGAGAGAACAGAGAGGCAGTAAGCTGTACATAAAAACAGAACAGGAAGTAATGATATAAAACAAAAAATGTACAGGGGGTAATTAATACATGTAGGAATATTTATGAGAGAAATGCAAATTTTATAGCTCAGATAATTGCATTTTTTGGGTTTACATCATGATGGAAGTACTGTGGGGTAACAAGATTCAGAGCAGGGGATGGTGGGAGAATTAGGATGTGTTAGTAGTTGAAGTGAGTCATTTTGCCTTTCCCCTCCCCCAAGTCCCAAAGGTCCTTCTGAAGATAAAAAGGGACAGACCAAAAGTCTTGCTAGTGACTCCCTAATAGCCCAGTGAGCATTGGTCACCCTTCTCCACCTAGTCAGGGGCAATAACTGCAAGTTACCTCACAAGGTAGACTTGCACATAAAAAAGGCAACCTGATACACCCCAACCTGCATTCTCTCGGCTTGACTCTTTGGGATGATAGAATTTTAATTCCTTTTAGGCTCCAGTTTTCAGAGGATGTGCTCCAGGAGGTGATTAAAACCTACCACTAGAAAATTTTACATCTCCAAGTGGAAAAGATATTCCATCTATTGTTTCAAGAAATTTTATCTTTCTTGTGTGAGTTGCTCAAAAGTGGACTAACCTTTTCCTCCATCAAGATACACTTGTCTACTTGCTGTACCTACATGTCTTTAAACCCTACTAGAAATTAGGTCAAAGAGTTTTCAATAGACATCCTTCACTTGAACCCACCCAGAAGGGCTGTTCCACTACCTTGGGATCTGAATTTTCTTTTGGGAAAACTTACTTTACCATCTTTTGAACCACCTGCTTAAAATTCTGTATTTGGGAAATAGTCCTGCTGGTTGCTCTTACACCTGCTGGAAGAGTTTCAGACCTTCAAGACCTAATGACCATTCCTCCCTTCCTTCCTTCCTTCCTCATCTTCCATAAGGATAGCATCTCGTAGTAAATGAACTGTCTCTCAACCAGTCCATCCATATGCCTACCTTTATTTCCTAATCCACAGAATAATAGTAAAAGACTCCTCCATTCGCTGGATGTACACAGAGAGGTATGATTCTTCCTAGACAAGACTAAAGCTTTCAGGAAAACTGACCAGCTGTTTATTCCCCTTCCAGGAGGGTAAGTTGGATAACCTAGTTTCCAAACAGACTATCTCCAACTGGATCTCTAAATGTATCTCCTTATATTATTCCTTTCGTGGCAAGTCCCTGTCTTCACCCATGACGTCCAGTCCACTAGAACAGTCTCCTCATCTGGAGCCTTCTTAAAAGGCATTGACTGCAGATTTTTTCAGGAGGCAGCCACTTGGTTGCATATTCATACCTTTACTAGATGCTACAAAATTCATGCATTGTCCAGATTTAGAACCTCCTTTGCTAGATCTGAATCCATCTACCCTATCAACCTCTGTGAACTGCAACTTGAGTACTTTATGTATTGACAATGTGCTTTTTCAACTTGTTATAGCTGTCCAGATATTTGCACTATGTATACTTAGTTAATATGTTATTGTTCTGTATTAGGTTTTGTAATAACATTATTTAACTATAACCATATTATGTCAGTGTGGAGTTTTTCTCCCCTAGCCTCTGTTAAACATGTGATATTATCCCAGTCAGACTTTCCAGGTAAACAAATGTCAAATAAATAAAATATATATTTTACATTTGAGTGGAAGGGAATGCAAATAAATTTTAACAGCACAAAAAGCATGACTTAGCACATTATAACTATTTGATAAGGGAGACTGAGAAAGAAAGTAGTGTTTGGAAAAGATGTTTGTAATAGAAGGCAGGACAGGAAAAGGGAGAAATATAGAAGAAAACAATGGAAACGAAAGAAAAGCAGTGAGTTGCAATAAAAAGCAGTAGAAATGAGGTTAAGGTAGTATACAGTAATAATTTAAAAAGTTAGGGGAGGGTAAGAGAGCACTCTTGAGTTCAACCAGGATTAGATAAGGAGCAGATCCATGACCTGGATAGTTGTCTTCAAATCTCAGAGATATGTTTTGGTTGGTAGCTGTGGAATATAGAGGTAAGGGCTGGGAATGCTGCAGGTTTGTAAATGATTTTGTGGGCAGCTGTAAGTTGTAGATAGCTGAGGTGCTGTGGAATTTCAAGACAGTTAAGAGAGTCTTACAATGGTATCTAAAAGGAGGGTGTTGTCACTTGTTTGCCTGTTTGTCATAAAGTCCATTTGTTGTTGGGAAATAATAGAGGGGAGTCTATTTGCTATAACATGGGCTAATATCTTAAGATCAGTGTTTATGAGTGCTATTGGTCTATAATTCATTAATGTCAATCAACTCCCAAAAATATTAAAACATGTCTTTATTACTATGCATGCCCTTATTAAATTCTTTATTACAAAGAATTGGAATGTCATGTCACCAATTACATGGGAAAATGTTAGCAATCTTGATATCAAATATATCTCATCTCACATATTAATTTATTCAAAAACAAATAAAATTTGCCTACAAATTGTCATTATAAGCTAACCTTTAAATAAGAAATGAATGTAGTATAACCAGTCTTTCTTGCATCTTCTCCCTTTTCTTAGTATATGTGTAACTAGATTTCCCTAAATATACAAGTAAATGGTCAAATTTCTAGTTTTACTTTATATATAGACTATCCCCATTCTAACTATCCCTTATGAGACCAAATGAACATAAGAATTTTCATACTTTACTTGACGATGTAGTGACGTCTTGTGTATATATTGTATATTTATATATATATATGTATATATATATATATATATATATATATATATATATATATATGACGTCTTGTGTATATATTGTGTATATATATATATATATATATATATATATATATATATATATGTATAATTTTCTCAGTTCGAGATTGTTGTCTGTTTTTTTGTGTTTTTGAGTTACTGTATTGTTGTTGTTTGAAAAAGAAAATTGAAATAAAGAGATTTTGGAAAAAAAAAAGACAGTTAAGAGAGTGTGGAGCTGTGCGATGATGGGAATAATAAGTTGCATTAGCTGCAAATTTTGCAGTTTTATTGTAACAAATTTCTAGCTTTGTTTTTAGTTTTTTTAGTGAGGTTTGTATATTGGTGAGGATAGGAGATCCACATACAAGGGAACATAACAGGAAGATGATAGCGAGGGTATATTTGGTGGATGTGTTTAGAAATTGTTTATGCCTGTAAATAATCCTAAGTTTCTAATGATTTTTTTAATACTGTTTTGTATATGGAGATCGAATTTGAGGTTTTAATCTATAGTCACACCTAATAGTTTAATATGGGGAATTACTTCTATTACTGTGTTATTTTGGAAAAGAACTGTGAAATTAGTTTTGTTTAGAGAAGATGTTTTAGGGCTGAAAAGGAGGGGCTTGGTTTTCTTGAGACTGAGTAACAAATACATATTACTAAGCCTGATGTTGATAGAGATTTATACTTCTTGAGTTATTTGTTGGTGTGGCAGACTATTAGAGAAGCAGGTAACAACTGAATCATGTGCATGTTGTGCCATGATAGGAAAAGGTATGAAGGTTATTGATAAAAACATTGAAAAGGAGGGGACCAAGGATTAACCCTTGGGAAACTCCAGTGATGTTAGGTAGATATGGTGAGGGAAACTTGCTATGTTACTGATTGCTTTCTGTTTACCAGGTAGCTAGTGAACTACTGGATAGAGAACGATGAAAGACCAAGAGTACAGCGTGTTTGTAAGAGTTTAGGGTGGGAAACTGAATCAAGAGTCTTGAATAGGTAAAATAATTTTGAGAAATAGTGAAGAGACATGTTTGCCAGAGTCTCTTGCTTTGTTCATTTGTTCACGGTATCCATGAGGGACAGCAGTGCAGTTATACTGTGAGCTGGGTTAAAGCCATTTTGCGTGGGAACTAGTAACTGATTATAGAGGAGATAATTGAGAAATTGTTTATGTGCACATTTTTCAAGAAGTTTAGAGATAGATTGCAATGGGGTGATACATAGTTCTGTAGAGTTACCTCCTTTATGCTGGGGGATAATGAAAGACTTTTCCCATAGGGTTGTCATACAAAATTCGGTGATGGGTATGTTAGTAAGTATGCTAATATTTAGATATTCAGCACAAAGATTATCTGTGGAGACAGAGTAGGGTTTAAGCTTATGAAGTTAATGGGAACAGGATGGAGTGTGAAAGCTGAAAAAATTAAGGATGCTTGAGCGGAGTTGAAAAAAGAAGACTAGGAGGATAGACGTTGGTGATATTCAGAGAAGAAAGTGTATTTGGAGTAGAGTTATGTAAGTTTAGAGACTGTGAGGGGGTGGATGGGAAGGGTAAGTGGTAAGGTCAGAGATAAATTCAATAAAGTAGGTATTGAAGGTGCTAGTGGTTTGGTAAGGTGATTTATCTGGACATGGGCTGGGGTTGCTTTTGTTTCCAAGAATCAGAAGCAGTGAAAAAGAAGATGAGAACTTTTTGGAATTATGTTTGTGACTGGTTTGTAGAAGTGTTTTTTTTCTCCTTAGTTACCTCCTTTTTGACCTGGTTACAGAATTGCCTATAATTTACTAAGTATATGCTGGTTTTATTTTTATGACTTTGCTTCCATGCTTTATTTCTGTTGGTCATTAGTTGTTTACTTAGGTTTGATAGCCATGGAGCATGGTTGGATTTGATCCATTTTTGTGAAGGGGTAATGCTATTGAGGATGTCTAAGAATGTTCCATTAAAGTGATTTCTGTATTGTCTAAAGGTGAAGTTTTTGGTATGTACCACACTAGTTCATAGTTTTTAACAGATTGTCAAATTCCTGTTGGTTAAAGTTGGATAGTTTCCGGGTCATTATGTACTGATATTTCTTATAAGGGTGGGAGATTGTTCTATGGGTGTGTGTTGGTAAGTGATCAATTAGGGTGTCTGGAAGTGTGCTAACCTTAATAAATTTACTCAGGTCAGAGATGAAAATCCAGTCTAAGACAGAGTACTGAATATTTTTTTTTGTTGTTGTTAAAATCTAGTTGGTGTTATAATGAGTTATGTAAAGTCATAAAGATTCATAATAGAGGTTGGGAAGTCAGATGAAAAATTCTGCCAGTTAATATTGACATCTCCTAATGTGATTGTTTCACTGGTAATGATGCAGTCCAAAAAAGGATATCTTCTAGGACTGGAATGTTATATTTTTTATATACATATATATTCTAGGCTAGGAATGTTATATTATATGTATTAAACAATATTTATATTATGTTATGTATTAAGGACCCTTTTATTGGTGTTATCTCTTCAGCAGTGACATAGACATCTCTTCATAGTTTCATAAGACACTTTAAGTTAGATGTAAGTTCAAGATCTAGGATGACCTTCAGAGCTTCCTTTCTTCTAGGGATCATTTTTATGATGCAGTTCAAGAGAAGAAACTAGGGACTTTGATGAACTGAATAGACTGGATTGCGTAAGATACAAAAATGATGCACATATTTAGGTCTTCATGGTCTGCATCCATTCACGTCAACATACTATCCCACCATTTCCCATCCTAGTGCAAATTATTCCTTGAGGATGTATCTTGAGATGTTGCCCCAGATGCCTATATGTACATAGTCATTTACAACTATAATTATAGCTGGGCAAAATTGATCTGGAGAGAAGGGAAAATGTGGGTCATTATGGAAGTGATCAGAAGAATTTTGATACTGTGTCTCTTAAAAGTGCTGAGCAATTGAGGTTCCAGTCCTGCTGCTGAAATGAATGGATGTGGCAAATGAAAATCTAATATTACAGTAAATGCATAACTTTCATACACCAGACAATTCCTGATTCCTTTAAAAAGTCAGTAGAGCATTTGAAGGTTTATTTTGCATTTTGTCCCTTAATATTTAAATGTTGGTGTGCAAGCACGCATCTGTTTGATGGCAGTGTATATATGTGCTTGCAAGCATGTGCCATGTGAGTTAACTTGTGTATGTGTGTGTGTGTGTGTGTGTGTGTGTATGTGTGTGTGTGTGTGTGTGTGTGTGTGTGTGTGTGTGTGTGTGTGTGTGTGTGTGTGTGTGTGTGCGTGTGTGTGTGTGTATGCATGTGTATATTAGAGACAGAAGTGTAGTCTTTAAATTTCTGTGAAACATAATTGTCACGCTTCGGTTTTAGGGATAAGAAAAGAAGTCAGAGAACTAGAACTTGAGTTCTGGGCAACTGTTATTGTGTCAGAGAACTGGAACATGAATTTTTCTGCTCAATTTACTGTATGTATTTATAGGTATATATGCATCCTTATTATGTTTATACAGCTGAAAGTGTGCTTGCATGTATTTGCATGATGTTTTCCTTGTGCTGCACATCAGTCATGGGAGACAGCTATATTGTACACGACTGAACTTCCAAAAATAAAAAAAACATGTCCTTATCACAATGTGTGCCCTTATTAAAATTTATATCACTAAAAATTGGAATGTCACATCTCCAATTACATGGGAAGGCGTTAGCAATCTTGCTATTAAATACATCTCATCTCACAAACTAGTTTATACAAAAACAAAAAAGAAACACTATTATCAGAAATATTGGGGTTACTTACTAGATGTAATTCTTAACAAAGAAAGATAATATATATTATGCAATAACTGCATTATAACCAGTTTTTAGTTTTTTTCTTTCTTTTTTTCCTCCTTTCCCTTTTTCCTCTTTATATGTCTAATTGTATTCCCTAATTACATTAAGTATAATAAGTGTTTGAATTTCTATGTTTATCTTCTTCATAAAATATGGCCCTTATACTATCCCTCACTTTCTTGAGTGATGTTAAAAACATTTTATACTCCATTTGATGATGTAGTGACTTCTATTGTATATAGTGTATATATATATATATTTTATACTCCATTTGATGATGTAGTGACTTCTATTGTATATAGTGTATATATATATATATATATATATATATATATATATATATATATATATATATATTTCTTGAGTTATTTTTTTTTTGAATGTTTCCTTTTTGCATGTAGTTTGTTTTGTGTGTTTGATTGGATGTATCGCTGTTAATATCTGAACATTCAAATAAAGAGATTTTGGAAAAAGGATATTTGTTTGGCTGCATTCTTATGTTTATACATGGAAATTAAGATTGTGGTACTTAATTCTTCCTTTCTTTTGCAGCATCCAGAGCTGTTGAGTGTCGGCTGCTCTGTGGTGAACAGTCTCCTGGAAGGTGAAGTGACAGTGGAATCACAGAGTGCTATACAACACTGCCATCTACAGGTAGAATAATTCACTGCATGAGTATTTCCCCCATGTTCACCTCCACAACCATGAACTTGATAAACAGAAAATGAATGATAGCTATATGTACCCAACAGTAAAGTGTATTGCAAAGTACACAACATACAGTTTCAATAAAAACTGGAAACCTGCCTCAAGGTTTGTGAACCCCAGAATAGGTTATATTAAGGAAGGGACTGCAGTGAACCAAACCCTGAATGGAGGATGTGGCCATGTGGGAACTTGCTTTTCACAACATCCAGGTCTTTGATTTGGGCACTTTTTTTTTTCAATTATTGCTGAAATGAGACATCAGTCAACTGCATGGCTAATTACACCATACCCCAAAGAGACAGTTAATCATAATCATTAAAAATATATTAGTGCACTTACTAGCATGCTTAAACTATCTCTGGTTGGATACACGATAATGGAAAAGATTGCAACAAGTGCGTATTTATACCACAAAGACAAGCTTTCCATAACTAAGTAAATTTAAAACATAAAAAAATAGCTAGAAGCAGTAACACTTGACCTATTCCTTTTAACAAATTAGAGAATTATTCTCAGAGCTAGCTGTGTGGTACAAAGGGGTGAAAGAATATGGGTCACTGGCACCACAATTAAGCTGAGGGAGATCCAATTGCTGGTAGGAGCTGACAGGGATAGGTGGCAGTGAAACCAGTGCTTTCTCATCCTTCTTAGAAGGACAGTATGAAAATAGAACTGTCTTACTGGGAGTAACTCAAGGCTCAAACTTGGTGGAACAGCCTCCCAGAATAAAATAGTCTAGTACAGTATGACTCATAAAAGCTGAACTGCTTTTCATAAAGAAATAGTCATCAAAAATTGTAACAAGCTTTTTTTTTGTAGGGAGCAAGCCACCAACACACAAAAGTCTCAGTCTTTCTCTGAGATGTTTGTTGTCGTCTTTGGACTATAGAATGATTAACTAATAGATTTAAGTCCCCAAAGTTCACTTCTGTGGGAATAAGCAATTAAAGACTTAAGCAATGAAGTAGAGCAGCTGTGAAGCAAGCAGACCCTGAGCAGTTACAGCTAGTGCAAACATAAGCAGCATAGTTAGTAACTGGCATGTCATATTATCAACATATAAATCCCATGCTACTGAGATTGCACTGGCTTTCTATTCAATTTCCTGTCATATTCAAAATCTTTGTTGTGTTTTGATGTCCCTAAATGACTTGGGTCCCTTTTATCTGAAAAGAGTTTGCTGTTGTATTCTTTGCGCCTCATTTAATGCACTCTGCCAGTCAATGGTTATGTTAGTTCCTTAGGCATGGTTGGAAGGTTTTGCTGTTAAATCTTTTGCCCATCAGGCACTTCACCTTTAGAATCTGCCTCCATGGCTTTGAGAGTTTTCTCCCTAGGTCTGTGCTAAGAGCTATCTGAAAACCTGCTTTTTTACCAGGTTTTAATGAAAACTGCTGGGAGCAGTGATTAATTCTGCCATAAATACACCTTTTTATTAAAAAAACAGTGTTGTTCTTATTGTTTGCTTTATCTGTCTTATTATTTATCCTTGCTCAAGAGCTTATGTTTTTAACACTTTAATAAACTGAAGCTGAAGTTGGTCAGGAAGTGGTCTCAGATATTTAACTTTGTCAACAGATGGAATAAGTATTCCATCACTGGAAATGAGAGAAAGGAATGAAGGTCTGTACTCATGAAGGGACATGGGGGTCAGGCTTCACCCGCATGATCAAACAATTCCAGCTCTGGGTAAACTTTGCATTGCACACATGAATGGAAGTTATTGGTTAACTGTCACTGTACCTATAAAGTCAAAGGTTGTCCATTCTTTGTTTTTAACTTGCTGCTATATGAAACTTACAGTTCTCCACTGGAACTTTGATTTAAGTTTTGTGTAAAAATATTAATTTTTATAAATTTTCTTCACTATGTTTTTAAAGCAAGTATTCCAGGCCCAATTAAATCTCACACATTTTCTTTCTTCCTGTTTGTGAGATTTAAGAACATTGTACTCCATGGAGTAAGGATGGTACACAGTAGAATGGTATATGAAACACCTTCCCTAAACAAAGGGATAAGATCTTGTACTCAGTCTTAACCCGGTTTGTAACCACACTCCATGCATGGAGCACACATGCAAGTGACCCTGTTCAGAGACAACTTACCAAATGCACACATACATACCCCATTTTCCTAAGTCAAGGAACCAGAACCACATACCTAAAGCTTCATAGTTTGCCCAAACTGCATTTAGGTTCACAGACCATCGAGAAATGTAAAGTCCTTTTCATTATAACAATATTTGGTTGTACCCATCCAACAGACTAAACACGTAAACATAGATAACGATTCCGCATGTTTAACAAAGATAGCAATATATATTACACAGTCCTGATATCAGTTGCTTGACTATAATGTCCCAGGTTATAGTTATTTTAAGGGGAGCTGTGTATGTATATTGTATGTGTGTGTGTATATTTTATATATATATATATATATATATATATATAGTGTGTGTGTGTGTGCATGTGTGTGCTTGTACATGTATGTATATATATATATATATATATATATATATATATATATATATATATATATAGGTCTACTTCAATACATCGACTTAGTCAAAACCCAGTTCATTGAGACCACATCAACAAAACAGTACAACGTCAAACACCAGGAACATTGAAAACTAACCCTGGGAGAAGAACTACTTGGCTACTATGGTGAACTTTGCCATTTCCCCACTGTAGTGCATTCTCAGAGTTAGTATATTTAGTTGAGAGGGTGAAGCCCCCCACATTGGTGGGTTTTACTTGCATTTTTTTTTGTCAAGTGATTCAGTTCTCAGGGTAAGCTTTGCAGTTCCGGGTGTTCAATATTTTAAGGTTCTGATCATGTGGTCTCGATGAACTGGGTTTTGAGGATGATTTAAGTTGATGTTTCAAAGTAGATCCATATGTGTGTGTGTGTATATATATGCACATATATATATCTATATATATATATATATATATATATATATATATATATATATATATATATATATATATATATATATATATATATATATATATATATATATATACACACACACACACACACATATATATATATATATATATAGATATATATATATATATATATATATATATATATATATATATATATACACACACACACACACACACACACACACACACACACACACACACACACACACAGTGGATATAAAAAGTTTACACACTCCTATTAAAATGCCAGGTTTTTCTGATATAAAAAAATTAGACCCCAATAAATCATTTCAAACATTTTCCCACCTTTAATGTGACCTATAACCTGTACAATTCAATTGAAAAACAGACAAATTAGGTAGGGGAAAAAATGTAAAAAATAAAAAAAATGTACAATAAGCTGGTTGCATAAGTGTGCACACCCCTAAAACTAATACTTTGTTGAATCACCTTTTGATTTAATTACAACATTCAGTCTTCTTGGGTACATACCTGCCATCAATTAAAGAGACTCTGATTAACCCCAAATAAAGTTCAGCTGTCCTAGTACGATTTTCCTGGCGTTTACTCAGTTGCCTGCTACAGCAAAAGCTATGGTTCACAGAGAGTTTACAAAGCATCAAAGGGATCTCATTGTTGAAAGGTATCAGTCAAGAAAAGGGTACAGAAAAAATTTCCACAGCATTGGATATACCATGCAACACAGTGAAGACAGTCATCAAAAAGTGGAGAAAATATGGGACAACAGTGACATTGCAAAGAACTGGACGTCCCTCCAAAATTGATGAAAAGACGAGATGAAAACTGGTCAGGGAGGCTGCCAAGAGACATACAGCAACACTGAAGGAGCTGCAGGAATGTCTGGCAAGTACTGGTTATGTACTACATATGATAGCGTATTCTGCATATGTCTGGGCTACGGGGTAGGTTTGCAAGACGGAAGCCTTTTTCTTACACAGAAAAATATCCAGGCCCGGCTAAAATTTGCAAAACAATACATCAAGTCTCCCAAAAGCATGTAGGAAAATGTGTTATGGTCTGATTAGACCAAGGTTGAACTTTCTGGCCACAATTCCAAAAGGTACATTTGGTACAAAAAAACCCACTTCGCATCACCAGAAGAACACCATCCTCACGGTGAAGCATGGTGGTGGCAGTATCATGCTTTAGGGTTGCTTTTCTTCAGCTGGAACTGGGGCTTTAGTCAAGGTGGAGGGAATTATGAGCAGTTCCAAATACCAGTCACTTTTGGCCCAAAACCTTCAGCTGTCTGCTAGAAAGATGAAGAGGAATTTCACCTTTCAGCCTGACAGTGACCCCAAGCATACATACAAATCAACAAAAGAATGGCTTCACCAGAAGAAAATTAAAGTTTTGGAATGGCCCATCCAAAGC